>NC_092588.1:121655000-121927500 GCF_047663525.1 Anas platyrhynchos | reverse complement strand
CTTACTCACATTTCTTCTATAAACATATGGTTTCATTCATTATGCAATGGGCTACAGCTCCCAGAGCCTGGAGAGAGCAACCGGGAAACTCGGTTCGCTCGAAGTTCTCCATGCAGTGCTGGTGGGATGGACTGGTCTGGGGTGTCTGTACTCCACTGACAATTTCAAGATTAGTAACTTGTGCTTGTGCAGGGGAGTTGTACTGACTGTGTAGCGTAGCCTGAAGGACTGTGAACCGGACCAGAGTCTGCACAAATGAGCTCGAGTTTCCTCTCCTTTGCTGAGGAGTAAGTCACTGTCAAAGCCAGAGTAATCACATCAGATCAGTGAAAAAAAAAACAACTTCTTTAAATTATGTACTGGTGAATTATAAAGTCATTTTAAGCATTTCATCGTAAGTATTTAAAACAAAACAAAAAAATAGAACACAGCAAACCAAACATCCAACCTCAGACTTATAACTTGTAACTTTTTGGTCATTAATTGTATGTTTTCAAGTGTGGCTAGTATTTTTGACATCAACTGTTACTTGTCCAACTTGCAAGTTGCGGAATAGCAACCTAAGAGTAGCTACTGAAAATCAGGCTTCCCATTGCTAGAATCAGGTAACTGAAAGGAGGGGTGTCTGTAATCACTATTTTAAATAATTTCTTCTGGAGAAGGGAACACTGCTCAAAACAGATAAGATTATATCAAGAGGAAAAGTTTTGATTAAGTAAGAGATAGCTAGCAGCTGAAGGGAAAAAAGTGTGACAGAAGGAATTCAACTTTCTGTTAAATAAATTGGTATCAACTGCAAGTCTCCATTTAGGCAATGCTTACTGTTTTCTCCTGTACTCTAAGGCACAGTCTGCTCACTGAAGCGACTCAAAGTAGGAGCAGTTTGGTTGATGTGCTCACAGCACTACACATTCAGGGGCAGGTTTTTCCCTTCTCTAAAGCTTTTGGACAATGCCTTCTCTCATCATCCATTTAAAACTGTGGACAACTGAGGCAATGTTTACCTAAAAGGAAGCACAGAGTACAGGAAACAGAAGTAGTGTGTGGCAGCTCCTTTCAGCTTTCTGGCACTGTAAATGGACAGTGTACACTCAGTGCAAGCATGAAATCACCTTTGTGGAGTTTCATGTACAACATCTGGGGTGTCACACATGCCTATGTGAAGCTCTAAGTTTGGTGAAGGGTCAATATACTATTATCCTTTGTACCATGGTAAGCTAAGACTCTCTCTTGCCTGTTTTTCTATTTGTCTTTCCTCATGCACAAGAAAAGCAAAGAAAGGCTTTGAAAGACACCAGCACTAAAGGCTGTGCTTTTGCTGAGGAATGGAGGAAATCTTCCTTCGTCATTAAGCTGGAAAGTCACTATCAAACACATCCAGGATTCAGATTAAGGGAACCATTTGTGGAATGCCCCAGTGAAGAGGAAAGAAGCAAGATGTGTGCAAACACATGCATCTGAATTAAACCCAACAACCCCCCAAAAATATGGATTTGAACTAAAAATGAGACTAGATTCTGGGATGCTTCCTGAGCTTTCTTGCTTATCTGTGCAGAAACTTTTCAGTTATAAGGCTGTAAGAATGAATGCTGCATGCTTGCTGTGATGCAGCTTGCATTCTGGGTGCTCTGCTCTTTTCCTTGTTTTGGCAGTCGGTTCTATTCTTTTCCCAGGTTTTTCTAGGCAATCTGAATACTCTTACGGGGGTGATTCCAATTTTGGGCCATATTCAGCAGCCAGCACAGTACTGGAAATTATCACGGCAATGCAAACACCTGGCAAAGTGAGCTGAAGTGCACCTCTAGTGTTGTGAAAACTCATTTTCAGGATATCGACAATCCTTGCAATCAAGGAATATTTTTGTCAATGGGGCCTTATTATATTGCTCTCTATCATGCAGTTGGGGAATTGGGATAGGGGGACTTCATGTAACTTTTGATTGGACACCTGAAGGAGGAGATAATTTGCTATTGCAAACTATACATGCAATTCAGTACAAGAATGATGCAGGAGACTTTGGGGTTTTAAACACATTGACTTGGCCTCAGAGACGTCATGTTTACCTTTTCTTTTCCATGGCCATTTGTACGATTTCATTTTACTCTCTCAAATGTTTGTAAGAATTAAACTATAAGCTGAAAGTTAACAGGAGATACTTCTATATGCATTTTCTTTGATACTGGTGTAAGAAACAGACAATATTTTAAATTCAGGTAACATAAACAATGCTATTTGCAAAGACCTGGCAGAAGATGTGTCTTAGAGATTTGCCAGTATATTCTAGTGCAAGTCTTGTACAACGTGAGGCAACAGAGGGATGGTTCAGTGATGTAAAAATTCTTTCCTCTCTTGGGCTCCCCATTTGAAGTGAGGAGACAGAACAGTTTTCACAGATTTTAAAGCAATTTACATAGGCATGTTCCTTCTCATGCATTTGGTACTGATACTAATACTGCTGTTGCTTCTAGACAAGTGTCAGCCACGTGTTAAATGTTGCTCATCTCCGGAAAAAGTTCTGCACATTCCCTAATCAGCCTTCACACCTCCAGTGAGAGGAAAGGGGATTTAAATATTTGTTTCCTTGTAAAGTCTGGAAAAATTAAAGAATAAATAAATCTGTAAGTCATACATCTATGAAGTCCAGGTGAGAAGCAGAAAGAAATGAATACCATACTTGTCACTTTATCATTAAAGATTTTTTAAATCTAATTTAATGGTATAATACATTGTAATGATACATGATATATGTATGATACAGCTTAAAAAGACTGTATGAAATGGAATATGGATGGAGGACCATCCATAACTGAATGGGGAGGAGTCCAGAAGCAAATCTAGCTCATGCAGACATGGGAAGTGTGCCTTCCTTTGTACTGTGAAAAAGGAATACTGGAAGAAGTGAAGATGGAAATAAGGGTGTATGGAGCAGCCTGATGTATAAGCATGTGCAGATTTTAAAAGACTTGAAATTGGAGCAGAAGGAGTCATAGTAGAATGTTCTGTCTGTGAAGCATATCCTCACTATACAGTGTCATCATGTGATTCGTTATGGCAGTAATTCTCAACTGTACCTGTCAAGGTAGCATATTACCTTCAATATCTGCTTTCTACAGGTGCCTGTTTCTACAGCAGGGAAGGATTACATATAGTCAGCAGTGGCATATCAAATGCTGGGGATCACAGTGAGATGTTTAATCGCTTCTCTTTTGTTCGACATCCTGTCCAGAGAGGTTAAGATAATTAGAAGAAAAGAGGGTGAAGTACTTGTAGTTTGAGCCATTATACCACATAGCTATAGAATGCACACGACAATGTTGTCCCTCTACATGTCATAACATAGACATCTCCTATACTGACAGGATGAAGTAAACATGTATTGATGGTTTTGCACTAGTTTATACAATGGGAAGCTCATAAGAGAACCTTGATTACTTTCCTTGAACCCTTACTTTCTCTTAGAAAACTCCAGTTTCTCCTGAATAAATGGTACAAGCCATGGTCTAATCACTCCTCTTGACTTCACTCCTTGGGAAGTCATACTGTTATGCTATTACAGAGTACCAAACATATCCTAGGTTTTTGTTTACTAGCATGAAAAGGCAAGTGTGTAATAAGGGAAATCATGAATTTTCAGCTGGTGTGCTGCACTATACTGGTTACCCATGTGAGCTAGTCTACCTAGCTTTGAAACTGGAGGAGGCTATTTCGTGCTTAATGAACAAAAGACCCAGATCACTCCACTGCATTTGAGGCATCTGGCTGAGGGATCTCAGGAACTTTGCAGTTCCTGAATGCCTATCCGAGTCCCAGGCCAATGGCTTAGTTCCACACTTAACCTTACCCCATGAGAATGACCTTGAAGCCTCAGATTTGGTCAGCCTCGGAGTAGCATAATAGTCTAGTAAACACTTTTTTTTTTTTTTTTTTTTGGCGATTTTTGCATTTAAATGCTGGCCATATCTTGTTAATCTACAATTTTTTTCATAATGTTAGGCATGTTATTTTGTAAAGAATGTGGTGGTCATTGCAAGCTTTACTGAATAATGAAATAACAGGCCGATGCAGCTGTGTGAGGTAGGGGAATAGACTAGGTGAACCAATTATTCTCCTACCAGCCACAAAAAGTCTGTTTATATATGAGTTATGTAACCCAAGCTGACACTTCACCAGGCAATACTTCAGCTGCAAATTATGAACACCTTTCCCACCTCACCACATATGCTATTTATCAAATCCAGGGATACAAAAATACAAGTTTGAGGATAGGTATAAAGAGCTTCTAAGATCCAGGCTGAGAATCCTTACTGATATTGAGCTCACAAGTAGCATAAAGGCATCTTCGTCTGGCCTGAACAAACGCAAGAATGACGTGTCAGGATGTAAAGTGAACAAAAAAAGCAAAACAGGATTTATAAGTAGAGGTATTAGTTAACTGTGCTGAACTAGTCTTCATACTGCAAGTCTGTTCTCCCATCATATGCCAGTGATGTGCAAAATGGAAGTTATGCGGCCATATCAGGGTACTGTGGGGGCTGGCAGACCAAGGGGACAGGCCCAGGCTGTCAGCCTATGGAGGGGTTTAGATAAATAGGGTCTGTGGCCTAGTAGGGGCACCAAGACCCCATGCTGTGCTGAAATGTCTCCCCTGGGATGTGAGGGAGGCCCCCAGCAAGGCTGGTCAGGTCCTGAGAGGCTTGTGAGGGCCCTCTGGGGCCTTGTAACGCTATAAGGGTCTGTGGTGGTTCTGACCACACTCTTTTGTTTCCTCTCTAGGAATCAGCTTTTCCAAATGTTCTCTTCAAATATATTTGCAGCTGGGCTTATAATTTCTTTAAATTCTTTTACCTAACACAAAGCAGAAAATGGAGAAAAGCTCTTCAGCTACTGCTCTATCTCTCCTTTCAACATCTGCACCTTCGAAGTCACAAAGTATGTTCTAAAATTAAAAGAATGATAAACAAATATGCTGCTGAGGTGCAAATGGCAACATGATTTTAATATTTTTTTCAGGCTTTGCCTTTATTAGCATTGGTTAATAATTATAAGTGTAAAGTAATTATGTATATAATTACAATAATTTTTATTATTAGCATCATTTGCCAGGTGGGACTGTCTTCTCCTCAGAAGCCTCTGAACTGGCTGAAGGGGCTGTAGCTTTCCCATTAACTCCATCAGACCTCACTTGCATCAGACTCTACTCGCTTCATACTCCACTCTTTATTTTCTCCTCTCATGCTGTAAAATGAGACTACATTTACATCTCTGACTTTATTTTTAATGCACTTTGATGAGTTTCAGTTTTTCCTCCTTGCCTGTGACAACAATAGCCTGGGAAACCTGTGCCTAATTCTGTCTGGGGCTTCCTCTAGAGTAGGCTGAGAGCACAGGTGGGAGGGATATTTTTCTTTCCTATAGATGAGGAGTTTGTAGGGATTAACAGAACAGTAAATAAATCTGCTCTCTGGACAGAGTATAGCCTACCTACAGGTTTGTGAAGTTCTGACTCTGATTTACAGCCTCTGAATTTTCAGTGAGTTTTGGGTTTGAGCAAATGCAGGATCTCAATGTGAAACTTGACTCTGGCCACTGAACTGCCAATGGCTTCCACAAAAATTCAGCAGTTGACCCAGATCAGCTGAAAATTTCTTTCAAACAGCATTTAGTTTTAGGTTCAGGGAAAGTTCACAAATCTGGCCTTTGTGTTGAGGTTCTGAATTATAATTGCATATTTGCAACATTCTAATTTGATTGTCTTTAAACAATGCTGTATTTAGGTTAACTTGTGTGGTTGTTTCTATGTTAAAAAAAAAATAATAATAATTTAGATATACAACAAAGATTAGAATATTTGCCCTTCTACAGATATGTCTATCTTCTGATGTGAAACCTGTGAAGTAACTAAGCTGTATTCTTTTTTTTTTTTTTGTTCTGCTTATGTTTTCTGATATTCACATCCCTACAAACATATCTAAGCTGTCAGAAGTCTATAGTTCAGGCATAAACTAAAACAGAGAGAAATTATTTGATTTTAGGTCAAGGGATAAGTTTATCATAAGGTCACAAATAAAGCCCCTATTTACTGACATCTAGGCTTGTGTTTTAGCACTGAGGCTCCCTTGAGACTGTGCCACGGGAGGGAAGTCGAAACCTATGGGCGCCACAAAAAAAGCCACACCCCACTTATATCTGTGAGATATACAGACACCTTCTCTGCATGGGAAATTAAATCTTCATTGACAAAAACTGTTGAGAAAATAAAATATTGATCTTGCTTGTGAGACTTTTATGTTAGTCAATTAAATTAGTACAATACCTTTCCTACTAGTAAAATAAGAGTGCCATTACTATATGGAAATATAATGTTCCATAATATTTTTATTGTGAGACAGGGGATACCTCTTACAGCACTCAGAAGTACAGTTTATACATGACTATAAAGTTAGCTGTGATCCATAAACAGCAGATATAGATCTCAGATATAGCTTTGAAAATCAGTTTAAAGGAAAGTGCCTTATTCTCTTTGCAATATCATATCAAAGTAGCATCATTTTAAAAAAATCATAATCTCGTCTAATTTTTTTTATACTGAAAGACAATGAAACACCATTCTAATATTTAAATTGGAATATGAGTCTGACAATATTTGTGCTACTGCATCTTCTAAAATTAAAAACCCTTTCAAAACTAATAATTATCCAGTATCCATGTCTACTGCAGCTAGACACATAAATGTACTAATATGGGTATACACAAACAGCTACTGAAACATAGGGGACCTAATACAACTGAGATTTGTGTTGGAGAACTGTGTTGCAAAGTGACTATTTCTCTACCAAATGATGAGATGTGAATATGACTGGGCAGGTACAAATAGCAGTCACTGCCTCTTTTTTCTTTACCCGGCTAGTTCATTCTTTCTCAAAAATCTGTACTTTCTTGGAAGTACCTCCAGTCTATGGTATACTTGTGAGTGTATACTTACTTATGTATACCTCTCCCATTATTTTTTTTTTTTTGAAAAGCAAGCTTTTACTGAGTACATCTGTAGCAGTATAAAGACAGCAAGCTACCCTGTCTTGTATGAGTTTCTTAATATGTAACATACCTACAAAATAATAGAGATTTTCATTTCAAAGTATTTGGTAGCATATTGCTTAAAATGTGGAATTCTGGCACATCTTCTCACTCCACCCCTATGCAAAACTGTCCCCAAAGTGTCTTAATAGGGAAAATAGAGCATATTAGTCTACTGGGATACAAATAGCAGCTGCTATTATGTTCAGAGAGTTCATAATACAGTTTAATAAAACAACTGTTCAGTTGAATCAGTGATGCATAGGAGAATATATCCCATACAGCTGCCTTCCATATATGTGACCACCCAGTATTCACTCTCATTCCTTCTCTTTCAAAACATCATTAATAGTGATTTCCTTTGAGGTTGGCCTTTTCATCTGAAAACTGTCTTTATACTCCTTTTCTTGACTGTAGACCAAAACTTTGGGTTTGGCCATCCTGTTGCAAAGAATGAACACTCTTTGATGGAGCAGCATTAGAGATTCTTCACTACAGGGCTGTCTTTAACAGACCTTAAGGTCTGAGGCCTTTTTCAACACTATAGATATTTAGTGATATCTATACAGCTGATATTTAAGCTACCAATTTGGAGTTACTCCCCAAGTTAGTTTTAAAGACAGATTGTATGTTTGCAGATTGAAATTAAAAGCTCTAGTTTCAACAAGTGTAAACTGGGTTTTAGGAGCATATTATTTTAAAAATTCATTATGCCCTTAATCTTTCCCAGTGTATATAATCTCTAAGGAAAAAAAAAAAAAATCTTCCTATTTTTTGTTTTTATCTAGAATGAACTATATATCGGGGCAAAGGTTTTATGAAAATTGGTGCAATTTGATAAAACATTAGAGAAGAAGTAAACATTTGTAATGATAGTAGTTAAAGCACTGAGTGCACAGGAGGCAAAGATTAAGCAAATAAAACACGTGTCTCTAGTACTGGCATGTATAAACAGCCCATGAACAGTATGTAGTCCATGCTAAGCCTTGATGGGTATGGCTGTTTCATATTAAGTGTGTTTAGACTGTGGTTACCATCCTCTCCAGCAATCTATGAGTTATTGGCCTATTTTTCTTGATAGGCTAATCTCAACAAATTGCCCACCTCTCTGAAATTTTCATTTTTCATAAACCTCTAAATAACTAATAGATAGAGTTGAATTTGTATTACAGCAATCTTTGATTGACATTTTGATGAACGAGTTTCAGTCATTTTTCAACTTCTAAGTCATCCGGTACCATCTTTTACCAGCTTCAAACACAAGAGCTATGTGAGACCTTTGATAACAGCAAAAAATGCCCACGTACATGCAGACACATCTTAACGGGCTGTTAATTCAACGATCAGTAAATTAGAAAGAGTTGATCTGTATTAAGAAAAACTACAGAAGGAGTAAGATATGGCAAGTCTCATATATATCTTACATCATTCTTCACATCATCTGTGAACTTGACCCATGAGCATTATCTCAGACGTCTAAGTTACTATATTATGAAAGTATTTTTCCACAGTTGAAACACTAAATAATGCATAAAAGACTTAGTTCCAAATACTGCAGTGTAGTTGCATCAAGGATGGATCCAGAAGTATTTATAGTTTGCATGTTACTGAATTTTTCCTTAAAATAAGAGCCCAAAGCAAAAGATATGTATTTACAAGTTATTTTGGTGCATGATAGTTTGGTAACTGGCACAATGTACAAGCAGACAGCCTTCTACCGGTTGTGCTATCTTATTGGCTTTGCATAGTCAGAAGTAGTTTGTGTTCTCTGCTTTGATTAAATCCTTTTATTTAGTACTGTGGCAATTTCATCTCTTTCATTTGTAAAGCTCAATCTGTCTGGCTTTCTTGCCTTGCAACTTGTGTGGTTTTTAGTAATATCTTTCATTTCTTACTTGCAGTCTGGAAGTGTGAGTTGCAGTGCGATCTAGTCTGGTTAACTTAAAGATGATGATAATCCCCTAAGTGTATGGGGAACAGAATTTATTTTTTTACAGTTTTTTTCCTTTCCCATTAAAAAGCAAGACATTCTTCCATTTCTTTTGAGTTATGACTCACTTCTCCAGATTTTGTTTTGATCTGAGTAATTAGTGTTTTTTTGTCTTTTATTCTTTATTTTTAGCAGCTACACTCTATCTCCCACTTAGTTGCTGACATAAAAATATTAGCAGAAAGATGCCTTGAAGGGTAAGGAAAAACCATTCATAAAAATCTCAGTGAAGATTAAGTGGGATTCATCCAGGAAAGATCAAGGGTTGAAAAAGATTGTTATTAAACATGTTTATAGAGTACTTAGAGAATACAGCATATTCCCTGTTCCAGTAATCTCACAGCTCGGGGGGAGAGAGAGATGAGATGACTGGTGAGAAGAATAAGGAAGGAAGGTTCCTCAAAGGAGGGAGTTGAGGGAGGAGTGAGAAGTTATTTGGAGTAAAGGAAATGTGCGATGGTGCCACACACAGAAGGGGACACAATGTCAGGAATGAGAGGAGGCGACTAAAGAGCTGAGGGAGCCTTTAACAGACCTCATCACAGTGTTGGCCCATTCCTTTGTGAGTGAGATGAAGAGTGGAGGAGGCTCGAGACGCACTTCTATCTCTGTGCCTCCTTAGGGGCTGTGAAATCTTACAAAAATCTGTTTCCTTTTGAGTTGCCTTGTATAAAATCCCAAATAACATTAATATTAAGAAAGATGTTGGTAAAAAAGACTGAGCACCTCTATGTTGATGGAAGGGATGCTTACTGTGTGGATAGACCTCATAGTGACAATATCTCATAAACACTATCTGCTGTGGTGAAAAACGGGGTGCTCTGAATTTGTGTATAGATAGGGTTACTTATCTCCCCTGGACTGTGGGAAAACAGAAACTGAATTAGCCCACTTCAAGAGTCCTGCAACAGGATAGGATCCAGGAAGTTAATAATGAGGTGATCCCATCTACATTCATTGACTGATAAGGGCTCACTGGGCTCCTAGTTCTGCTGTTTGCAGGCCTGTTGGTCTCAAAATGTGAGGACCAGGTTGCTTCACAAAGGCCAGCTACTGGATATTAGGGCAATTAGGGAAAGAAAACCCACAGCATCTTCATGTGGCATCACAAGCTATTAATAACCAGAAGTCAAAATTGATGAAATGATTTTCCCTTCAGATTTCCTTAGATCGTCACTGAGGCTCCACAGCTGTCCATGCTGTCAGGTTCAGAGTCTATAATAGAGTTAGAAACACCCTTCTGTCTGAACTGGCTATCTTCTAGGGATCACAGGGTGGCAGAATTGCTGCCTTTCTCATGCTCGCCCCCTCCGTTTTGTAATTGCATCTAGAGTGGCCAAAAATATACATCTATTTCTACAGAGAGAAGCTGAAAGCAGAATCCCCTAGCACAGAGTCTATAGATTTCATATGTAAATGACCAGAATAATTAACCTTTATTCTTTAAAGACTACAGGCAAATACATGTTTATTAATATTTATTTATTTATTTATTTATTTATTTTGTGTGTGTGTGTGTGTGTGACCATCTTGTCCGAAACACAAACGTTCTGGATAATGAGTCAATATCTAATTAAGAACATCACCAAACTACACTTATTTCTCAGACTTAGTGTCTTCCCACTGGGAATATTCACTAATCTCTCACTGATTAATTACTGTAAAGACTTATGCTTCTGGATAATTATAAGATGTGTGATAATGGATCAGACCTTTAATCCATTAAATCTAGTATCTTGCTTCTGACTCTGACCAATAGCTAATGCATCTCAGAAAGGTGAATAACTCCATGCTGCAAATACTCTGTTGTGGAATGTGGAAGAAGGAGCCCTTCCTCACCTCACCGGGTAATTGCTTTGAAGTATGAGATATAATTACCATTATCTTAGTCCATGTAACTATGTGTCATAAAATGATGGGTACTTAGTGTGTGGCAGACTGAAAATAGAAGGATCTGAAATAACCTCTGTTGGGTAATAGAACTGGTGTACATCTAAGAAAATGTGGTTATTAATACCAAAATTTTTGAATCCTTTACTTAGAATCAAATTTCAAGATTGCATCTAGCATCTGTTTTTTAACATCAGAAGAATAAAATTCTAAGAAAGCCAACGCACGTTTCAGGAATTTGAGATTGTTCAAAGTTGTTTTCCAGTTTGTTAACTACAGTGTGACTGGACATCTGCTGGGGTGAATTGTCTCAAAGAAGCCTCACAGGGAGTGCGTGCTGCTGGCTGCTGGCTTGGAGGCAGCAAGGTGTAATGTTTGTGATATCCTAGGAGGGCTGCAGGCAGGGGCTGGTGGCTTTGCACGGCATCAGCATGACATGAGACTCGACTGTAAGGGGCTAGTGTTTGGTGTTGGCTCCAGAGGAAGTTCTTGCTAAAAGCTTTTTGATTTAAAAAAGAAGTTTATTTGCCTTCACAGATCTATCATTTTGTTCTATTAAGCAGACTTAAGTAAATATTATTTGCACAACTGCAGCGCAATTCAGTGATACCTTCTGACTGGGTGCACGACTACAATATCTATGACTTTCTGATGCTTTAATATACAGAATCCATGGGATGGAAATAACAAGCTTCTCTAAGACACAAGAATGCTATTTGGGGTGTTAACTGTCTACAAGCTTAAAAAGGGAAGACAAGTTGTATGGGTACAGTAGAAGTAATTTATTTTTGTGTGATACCTCTCATGATGTTGATTCTGAGATGGAGTCTTACTCTGACAGAAAGAGCATCATCTCTGCCCTCATGGATTTCTGATCTACAAGACCAATAAAAGCAATAACAGTGATGACCAATCTCTCCCCACATGATTAGCACCCCTGCAGGGGGAAACAAAAGTTGGATACCAATGACCCATCCTAGTCCTTTGATTTCAGTGAGGATTTATTATTATTATTATTATTATTATTATTATTATTATCATCATCATCATCATTATCATCATTATTATTATCATTACCATTACCATTATCATTATCATTATCATTACATTATTGTTATAAATTATTATTATTATTATTATTATTGTTGTTGTTGTTATTTTGCCTGGAAAGAGCTAATGAATACAATCAGGATTTAGACAAATAATTTTCTTCCAAACTAGACCTTGGATACAGAACTAGATTCTGATTCCACATAGGTTTCATATGATAGTAACTCAGATGAATTCAGTACATTTGAGTACACTTACTGGCTTATAGAGGCATGACTGAGAACAGAATCAGGCCTTATATGTTAACACATATGGGTGACTGTATAACCAAGTGGCATACAGTAGGCACCATTAAAACCTTGACATTTACTGCTCATAGTAGTTAAATTTACTGTGCTATTTGCAGTATCCCCAGGTCTAAGAGTAGGAAATCCTTTAAATACTGCAGTAAAAGTAAATCCCATGGTGTGGTAAATGTCAGGATTTAAAGGAACCCAATGTTGTTGTTGTTTTCTTTTTTATTTTATTGCTTTTTTTTTTTTTTTTTTTTTTTTTTTTACTGTAGTGGTTATTTTTTAGCAGAATCTCTCCTGCTCTAAGACTTGCTGAAGCTTGCATTGGTGGGATGTTCCCTTAAATATTCTCCTTCTAGAGCAATCATCTTTCCAAAGAATATGTTCCACATAAATGGTACCTGAGTTTGCTTTGAGATGCCTATGCACATCCCTGCTGGATCCATCTACTTTCTTCTTGGTTACAACTTCCAGTGGGAAGTGGAGAGGTCCTGGGAGATGATCCATTGACTCTCCATCACTATGGGCTTCTGCTTGAGGGAAAACTTCTCAGGGAGCTGGTTACATTGGCTTTCAAGTCCCTTTGTCAGAAGGCCCTAGCTCACTGTTTTAACATTATTTTCACAGATTCACACAGCAGCACTTTTTCCCCCCTGAAATGACTGAGAAATTATGAAGTGTTAGAGAAGATTTCAAGCAAAATAGGCACTTTTGCAATGATGGCAGATGATATTTAATAAAATACTTAAGCTCCTAGAGAAAGGTGATTTTGTAAATCTGACCCATTCACACAAACTTTGAGTCCCAATCTACTTTTAGGTGGTTTTGTAAATCCTACCAAATAATTAGTTACATCTTTGGATGCTGTAAGAGCTATAAATGCAATCCATGATTTAGTTTATGAGCAAATTTGGGTCTTTCCCATGAAAGCATAGATTCATTTTTGTGGATAGGTAGCATTCATATAAAATACAACTCTCATTTTGAACAATAACAGGAGTCTCACTCTCCTTTCCTCCCCTTCCACCTGTTTTGTTTCTACCCCAAGGAACCGTTTTAGGGTTGGGAGACCTGGAAGAATGGTAGTAAATCAGTGCAAAGTTCAGCGTAGGTCAGTGCTGCTGAATCACCTATGCCCACTTACCACATCCAAAGCAATCTTCACTATTGTTATGACATGGAAGGGAAGGGAAACAAAGAGTGACAGTGAAAGGGTGAGGGAAAATGAGAATTATTGCCCTGGCTTAAGTGTGCAGACTATTTTTGGAGAAGCATTAATAGTGTACTGCCAATAGACTGGTTCCTCTCCACGCACAACAACTGTTGGGGATGTCCTCTCAAATCTGGCTACTGCCTGGTTAGCTGGCATGTGATATAAAGCAGAAAATATGAGTGTGCCAGGCATATATAACTGTATGTGTGCCACTCCTGGTCCATCTGCAGAGTAATACTGCACCTGCCAGTTGCTTTAGCTGGCTGGGGGGAGGAGGGAAGGAAGAGAAAGTGTATATTATTAGACAAGGAAAGCCCACTATCTTCTTATTTTCCTTTCATTATTTTTCCTTCCTTCCTTCCTTCCTTCCTTCCTTCCTTCCTTCCTTCCTTCCTTCCTTCCTTCCTTCCTTCCTTCCTTCCTTCCTTCCTTCCTTCCTTCCTTCCTTCCTTCCTTCCTTCCTTCCTTCCTTCCTTCCTTCCTTCCTTCCTTCCTTCCTTCCTTCCTTCTCTTTTCTTTCTCTTTCTGTGTTTCTCTTTCTCTTTCTCTTTCTCTTTCTCTTTCTCTTTCTCTTTCTCTTTCTCTTTCTCTTTCTCTTTCTCTTTCTCTTTCTCTTTCCCTTTCCCTTTCCCTTTCCCTTTCTCTTTCCCTCTCTTTCCCTCTTTCTCTCTTTTTTCTCTTTCTCTCTTTTTTCTCTCTCTCCCTCTCTTTCTTTCTCTCTTTCTCTCTTGCCTTCCTGCCTTCCTGCTTTCTTCTTTAACAATAGAGTTGTACAAACACCACAGTACATCTTTCAAAAATGACTCTTTGGAACTGGGTACTTTTGGGGGCTCACACATTAAAAAAAAAACCAAACACGCACACACACACCTTGTATGTTTTTCTAGTGAAAAAGCTGTAAATGTACACAGGTTTGTACACCTCTGGGTATCATATATCTTGACTTCAAATCCCATTTTTATATGTAGGGGATTATATTAATAATTTGGAACCTTCTCCACAAAAAAACTAAATTGCCTATAAAGTGATACATTTCCTTACTGCTCATCAATCATTTTTCTTCTGCAAAAATTTCCAGCACCCATTAAGAGCTTTAAATCATAAAACCTAACTGCTCCTGAATAAATAAAATTTGGAACTTGATATGGATGACCTACTATTTCATCCTGTAAGTGACAGAGGACTGAGCCTGGGGATGGAATAAACTAGCATTGGCTGACATAAAGGATGCTCCATCCTCAGGATAGAAAGCAAAATCTTCATCCCAAGCATCTTCAGAATTTGTAAGTATTATTTGACTTTTTTTTTTTTTTTTTTTTGGCTTTCCAGAATTCATAGTGTGTCTCAGTGGGAAAGTTTACATGTTTTCTTGATCCAGATTAAAAAATGTGCTATTGCCTCAGGGCCTCAATCTCAGTATCTTGACATTTCCCTGAAAAAAAAAAAAAAAAAAAGACTTGTGAAATCCAGATTTCTATATAGTCCATCAATGGTATTCTGGAAATAGCAAGCAGAGCTAAATTTCTGCAATGTTGGTATGTGTTAGGTTTAGTTCTTGCTGTTAAGAAAGACCATGTGCTTTTGTGTCAGACTGGATCTATTGCACAGAGCCCACAGGCCTCCTTTTGCTACTGTATTTACATGTATTTGACTTTAGTGGTCATATACAGGAACTAAGTGCAATAGGGGAACATTAAATGTCAGTTCATGGCAATCCCCTTCTTGTTGTCTTCTCATAGTGGATTTATTGATTCAAACCTTCTCTCTCATTACAGACGAGATGTACAAGTATATGCACACCGTGCTGAACTGCACAGAACCACAGCCAGGCATATGATATCCCAGTTTGTGGTGGTGATGGTGAAATGGTGACAGGTCAGGATTACCACTTTTATTGCCAGGGAGTCAGGTTGTGGTGATTCATGAGGCAGCTGTTAGAGGGTGATCACATTAATAATGCGAGCTGTGAAAACAATGCTAAAAGCTGCTTCTCAAATGACATGGTGATGGCAGAGCTTTTTGGGTGTTGCATGTTTTCACAAATGATACATCACAAGCCTAAATAATATAGTTCATTTCTACATATTTTATTATTAGTGTGAAATAAATGTAATTATAAAAGGTTTTTAAAGTGCCAGGTGGTTGGTATTGTCTATTTATCAAGTATTTTACTGCTGTTCCATCTCACACTCATCTTAAGTATGTTTAGTCAACACCTCTGACTTCAAACAGGCAAACTCTTTTATCTGACTTCACAGCATATTCTTCCCGCAGTGGTGGATGTCACCATCATTTTCTCTCAACATCATTGTTTTCACCGCATATCGTTACTTCCAGTCCAACTCTCCTGCATTTCTGTTCCTTTCAGTGCCTCCTGCAGGCACCTGTTTTGCCTGACTAGGGGGAGAATCATACCATGTGAAGAAAAAAAAAAAGTAGTCATTGCCATTTGAGTACCCTATTCTGTCCTGGGTCCCGGTTCTTTCTCAGCCTGTTCCTTGAGATTCCCCTCTATCACTTTGTATTCAATTCAAAACATAAGGCCTTTAGGGCACAGAACACTTTTTTTTTTTTTTTTTTTGGTGGCTTTCTTGGAGGCATCAAGTTATTTTGGGAGGTACTAGATAAAGTGCAAGTATGTCTATAGACACCAGTACCCAGATTTGTTTTAAAACAAGAAAGTAACTGCTTAGCAACTAAATCAGTGCTCCCTCAAAATAACAACTAGAAGGCCCAATTATTCACATTAAGTAGCTTCTTTCTTTCTTTCTTTCTTTCTTTCTTTCTTTCTTTCTGGACATCATGATATATATGGGACTCTGTAGCACAAATAAAGATGGTAGAATCTGGCCTGAAATAAATGAAAAATGGAGTCCCAAAATGACAGCAGACTGGTTCAGCCAAAGGTCAACTCATTTGTGAGTTAGAAGGAATTAATTTTCTAGGCACCAGCAAAGCAATGAGGCTTATCAAACAATATGATTTTCCATCAAGAAAAAAAAACATCATGGCAGCCTCTGTTTTCTTCTTCCACACATATCCATGAAAAAACAACAACAAATAAAAATAACAAAACAAAACAACAAAACAAACAACAACAACAAAGGAAACAAATACTTTTGCTTCTAGAATGGTGGTGCCAAGACCCCTTTTCTGCTTATTCCTTTGTAGAGGTTATTTTGAAATGCTGAAGTGAAAGCTGATTGTGGTGTGCTCACTTTGCACCTCTCATTTCTCCCCTCATCAGCCAAGGAACATCCGCAGTGAGGTCTGGTTCCATATTACTGCTCAGATAACCTAAAGTGGTGTTTAGGACAGCCGCAGGGCTCAGAACAGCAGACATTGCTCACCTTGTCATGAGACATCCTAATCACTCTTTATCCACTTCTTGACATCTCCTCCTTCTCTTCTTCCCTCTCTATGACCAATATGTTGCATTTTCACACTGTTATTAAGATTTGGGTATTAGTACAAAACATTGATATAAAATTGAACTGAAGGGATGTTGGTGTTAGCTGCCTTATGTCCTATGTTATATGTACTTCTTACTGCCCAACTGCATATGCACAGGTCCATGCAGGGTGACAAAAACAGAGCACTTTCCCAACCAGTGTAATGGCGAGTCCACCAGAAGTAGTCAGGGATCTAGCTTATGACAAGTTTCCATAAATTAATCAAGATCCTAAGTGTCTCTTATAAGTCAGTCATCCTTCAAGTGCTCCCATTTCCTCCATGTGAGCTCTTTACAAACTTACCCATCTGCTTTTACATATAGGAATGTGATAAAAAACACTAGGTAGGTGCTAGGTATACATTATACCTAGGTTAGTTGTCCTGATCCTGGAGGAGAAATATCACGTGCCGTCTATTATATCATTAAAAAACTCATTTGCTACATTTCAAAACAAATGTTCCTAAGCAAAATGTCATAACATTGCTTTTTAAAATAGTGTGCCTTACGAGTTCTAACTTCGTTATCTATTTCTGAGTCTTTCCATGGATGAAACTATTCACTGAATTTAAACTAAATATATAAACTTGTGGTCAACCTCAAACTGCATATTTGGTGAATAAATTATTTTCAGGAGGAAAAATGTCCCACCTTAATTATAATATCTTATTTCTTGTTTAACATCACCTTTTGACAGAAATATGGAAATATTGGGATTTTGATTTTACTTATTCCCATCAGTGTAACAGGGCATATTTTTCATTCTTTTTTTTTCCTTTAAGAAATAGGTATTTCTCTCTAACCAGCCCATTCTTAAACTAACAATTTGGGAACTATCTTCTCATCTGATGATCAGTCTGCCTTATCTATGTATTAATTTTTCTCCTCACTGTTAACCTCCATAGAAATTGTGCTTTCTTCTGCATATCAGGGATGTATAGGAATGTTTCCTCAACTTCCTTTCTCCAGCTTGCTGCAAGCTGTAATACTCAGGTTTCTCTCCTTGCATTTTCTTATTTTCCTTTGTAGACTGCTCTTGTTAGTTTTAATTACAGCAGTGGAGGACAGTATGCTAAAGAGCTCCCCAAGGAGGTGGCTCTAATGGTCACATGTCCCCCCTGAGTGACAGCATCCGTTCTGGTTGCGGTACTACAAAGACATGGGGGCAATTCTTGTATGGATTGGTAAACGGACTTTATGTGAGAAGATAAATTAGCAGGCATCTGCATTTCCTATTTGAATAGGCTATGTGTGACTCAGTAAGCCTTTTGTTCAGTGGGCTAAAAAATGGCATGCAACTCCTCATCAGTACTGAAATTTTAAAGCATATTAAATTACGATGGCATATTTTTGAAGAGTGTAAAGAAAAAATGGAGTGGATTCAGCACTGTGCCTTTCAAACCATCAACCCCAACACTAAAACAAAACAACTATGAACAATAATAGCAGAAAAAAACCCTGCATATATAGGAAGAAGCTAAGACACATGTGAAATACTATTTTCAATAGTGTTTTTATTATAGTGTCAGTGCACACTATGTGTGCATACATAGGCTACAGATTCCTGTTGCTGTTTTTGTGACTTGTATAAAGCATACTGAGATTTACATCACAGGATGTAACTTTTGGAGGTGTTTTTACGCCAACCTTTGCCAAAATTCATCACGTGATTTTTAGTTTGCATCCACTGTTGCATTTGCCAGCGTTTTTGTGAAGTACGAAAGCTAGGTTATGCATACTGTGCACTGTTAACATACGTTAGCTGTGCCTTGTGGCAGTATTCAATCAGATGAATAAATGGAACAGTATGTCAATGCACAGTATGATTGCAATTCTGAATCATACGGGAAAGTTGGTATTGCAACATCTGCATAGACTCTGTCGTAACATCAAGGAAAAAGGTAATAATGCTGTGCTTGTTTAATTGGATCAACTGCAAATAAAACGACCATGATCTAACATGGAAGGTATTTTAAAAAATATTTTAAAATGATATTTTTTTGGGGGAAAAAAATTATAATTAACAACACAAAGGGAATTGAAATTGGAATGCAGTATTTACACAGTGCATGCTAAGTCTTTGAGTGAGACAGTCTTTATTTACTTAGTCTACAAAAATAGATTACAACATTCACCTCTGTGATGAAGCCATTAGTATGCTTTTTGGAGATGATCAAATACTGCTGCTATCAAATACTGCTACTTCTATTACTGTTGTTAATAGCAATTATTATTGCACAAGGAATAGCGGCATATTTATGATACCAGGTGACATCAGAGGTAGAGTTATTTTTCTTACAAGGGCCTTGAAAGAACCAAGTTCTGTGCCTAAGTAGAAAACAGAGCATCTAAATCAAGGTCTATTAAGAATAAAGACTGGAATTTTCCATATTGCCCAATGCTGTAGTACTCTTGCTTTCTTACAATGCCAGCCGAAAGCATGAGGGAGGGAGGAGGGTGCGAGAGGAACAATAGATCAACAGTTCTCTCTATGTTTAAAAATTCACAGCACCTCTGCTACACCAGAATATTATGTGACAATAATGTTAGGCCTCTGATTTATACCAACAGATGCAGGGAAATTCCAAATTAAGGCTGTCATTCTCTCCTCGCTGCAGCTCCTCTGTTGGTGCAACTTTATGTAGCACCTCTGAGTTGGGTGGAGAGGTGCCAGTTTACACCAGCTGAGGATCTGGCCCACTGCAGTGCGGAGGCCTTAGCTCTGCCTAAATCAGATCCACAGTAACTGGTAACACAGTTGTTCCACACTTAATATATATTTACAACACGCAGGTGTAAAACACACACAGGAAGGTCATAAATTTGGGAGCTCACTATTAAAAAGCCTCCTGGTTATGAATGGATTTTTAAAACGTTCCCTTTGTTTTATCTTCAAAAGACATAGACCAGTGGAAAAATATGCAAACACTATGCCTTTAAAACCCCAAACGCAAGTGAGTTTTAATAACCTATCAGGATCTTAGTCCATCATAACATTTAATCTGCATTACATCTCACTTCCTAATCGCTACTTTCATTCCAATTGTGAGCAGAGAGGGTGGGGGAGAGATGAGAATTTCAGATAAGTGCCAGTAAAACAAGTTTGCTCTACAGCTGGCAAGCGCTGTGCACACGTTAACGGTGCCTTATGGCAGTATTCAATCAAATGATTCTATAAACTAAAAATAATCACCCTAATACTAATACCTATTATTCTTCATTGTTGCTGGTCGCTATGGTGCTGCATCTGACTATGAAGAATTCACCGCCATTATTACCCTCAGTGTCTCTCTCTCTCTGAAATGTGATCTAATTGCAGAATCCACACCTGTTCGACAGTTCAATAGAAGCCTGCTTTTGATGGAAGCAGACTTTCAGGCACACACACACACGCTCATGCACAGGCACACGCGCGCACACAGGCACACACTCGCACACAAATGCGTGCACGCACAGGCACACACCAGTTCACGGAAGACTTCAGCTGGAGGAAAAATAGAGTGTGAGTTGATCAGAAAATAATATTGCGAGGAGTAAAAAGAAAAAAAAAAAAAGCTTGTGTTTTGTGGTCATTGGAAGATTGCTGATGGGTGCATAAATAAAGCATGCTGGAACATCTGTTCTTTGTTGTGCATTCAGCTTTTTAATGTCTTCAAAGAGCAGCACTGACGCATCACTGACTACCACTCCCCATTCAAGCAACATTTTACCAGAAAATAATAAACCTTCCTGGTGGGGTGCAAGGAGCCAAGGCATTTGGGCAATGCCATTAATTTGGAAATATCTCTTTTTCTGGGATTTTTAAATATCTCTCCCTTTGAACGTTGTTCAAATTTTGGGATCCAGCCTGGAGTCCCTATCAGCCTGAGCAGTAAATCAGCCTGAATATTCCACTCAAGCCTTTTCTTTCTGTACCAAAAAAAAAAAAAGGAAAAAAAAAAAAAAAGGAGAATGCTGTCATCAAGCTGAAGTTTATACACATTTTTCCCTCTCCTCTTAATTCTATTAATGTGAAAAATTCGCTCCAAAGGGATTCTTTTTTTCCTTAAGTTACAGTATTTATTTATACTGGTAAAATTCAGCGGCAGTGAAGACCCCTGACAGTTTAACAATATTGGCTGGTTATTTTGATACACTGTGCTAGGCAGCAAAAGATTAAAACCAGAGCATCCTAGACTGAGAGAAACCAGCTTGAATTCTAAAATAAAATTTTAGCAGCATGGATTTCTCTTGCCATAGGCTATGAGGCTACTATGAATTTCAGATGCATCTCCAGAGCTGTCAATGAGGTGGAAAGATGGGATTGGCATTACAAAGATTTGTTGCAATGTGATTCAATGTAATTGCAATCGAAGGTATAGCAACATTAAATTGCAGCTGAGAAAGAGCTGTTTACGTATGTACAGTATAGGAACAGGCATTTGTCCTACCACTCTAAGACCATGACAAGAATTTTTTTGTACTACTTTCTTCTGCTCTGCTCTGTCTTTCTAGGTCACAGCTCAAAGATATTGGAATACCAATTAGATGCTGGTGGTTTACATTTATAATGAGCCTGATGATGGTCTTGTGACAGAATGCTTCAGAAAACACAAACACCTTTCAGGACAGTTTGGTAATTAGACACTATAATGTCTCTGTTCTACGCTAAGAGGTTTTTGGCCTCCTGACTGTTCATCTTCATTTTATGTGCTCTGATAACTAACCATTGTTGCATGGTCCAGTGCAGGGAGTAGGAGATGTTGGCTCAGGTTTGCCGCTGACAGCAATGGGTACAGTTCCTCTTGCTTTGGTAGCAATATCATCAATCTCCAAGCAGTCTGTTAGCAAAGTTTTGCCATCTTAAGCCAACTGGAATCTGATCTTAGAGCTGGGACGTGGGGTTTTCTCCTGTCATTCCTGAGCAAAACCCTGTTATTTTTTTGACTGGAAAAAGCATGAGATATATACCTTTCTCCTTATATTATAAAGGCGCATTATAAAGCCTGTGGCATGACTGTGTTACCACTAACATCAAAGGGTGTTTTGCTATTGATTTTAATAAAAAGAGCAGGAACAGTATCACCAAGATGATTAATATTCCCACAGTGTTTTGGGATTCTGAAATGCAGCCAGAAGAGAAGAGAAGCACTGTCTTTATCACAGGTGCTAGAAAGTTCAAATGAACACATATGGGACTCTCTGAGGTGAAGGAAGAATCTTCCTATGGATGCAATCCCTGTCCCTGCAGCTCCTGAGTGCATGACATTAATGGATGTATTTTACTCTCAAAGCATTCCTGACCAAAAACCAAACAAGCAGACAAAAAAAAAAAAAAAAAAAAAAAAAAAGCAAAATTCACTATTCTGATCTTGTGGCTGGGGAACTGAGGCACAGAGCAGTTTGAACAGTTTTCTGATAGAGTCTCTGGCAGGAATGAGGCTGGAACCCACTATTTTGTATGCCACCCACCTCTGTCAGCTAGCATCCTTCCTGCTCTTGGCAAAGGGCTGGCTTCTGCTCCAAGGTTACTGTACTAGCTGCTCACACTTGGTGGACAGACAGGTGAAGAGAAGGACATACGGCTTCTTGTGCATCTCTAGCTTCTGTGGTTTTGGTAATACTTTGCTCTTTAACCCAAGCATTCTTTAAAAGGGGAACAGAAAGAGAATTAAAAACAAAACAAAACAAAAAACATTCAAGGGTATCTTTTCACTGACAACAGAAACAGGACAGGTTGACTCTAAATGCAATATTTAAATGTGTTTGTTCCTCTGCTTAGAGATTCTTTTGCAAGGTTCCATTATGCTGTACTTACATAGTAATTGCTCATTGACCGTTTAATTACACAAGGCTGTCACCTTTACTCATACTCAGTACACAGCATCCAAATAGTCACTTTGGTATCAAGGAGGTGGGGGCCAGTTCACCTGGTAGCAGTAGTCAATATGAATAGTGGGAGCAAAACCTGGTCCACAATAATTACCATGTAGCGACATAATGTTTACATAGTAATTACCTTATTATTTTTATGGAAAAATACATGATTATTTTTGTCCTCCAGCCCAGAGTGCAGGCCACACGGTAATTACTTTTGGGCATAAGTATAATTGTACAAACGCACTCTTTATCTCTCTACCTCTTTTCTGCATACACATAGTTACATGTGTTACATGCATACAGTTACTGTGGGTATTTATCACTGCATCTTATTTAAGTCCTGAATCAAATAGTTGTTTCCTGGTACATTGGCCTCATAAATTAAAAGGTCATAATGAAGAATGTTTCTTTCTCTCTCTCTCTCTTTCTCTCTCTGAAAAACAACCAGAATGTCTACCTAGATTTACTTTTCTTAGCCCAGGATTCGTTATCAGTGTATACCCTAATCCCAGGCCTGCTGGGGCAATGGGTCAAATCCTTTTGCCTCTGGGAACTTCTGTTAAAATCATATTCTAAAGCTAAAATGGACTCAGAGATATGAACTTTGTGTCCTTGACAGACGGGGCAGACACTGGCTATAGACTGAAAAGAATATATTGACTCACTAGCTCATCTTCTTTTCATAGTGAGAAGTACTCCATTGATGACATTTCATGATGTTTAAATGTGGGTAGCATTGCCTGAAAAGACAGAGCTGAAGGGAGGGGACAGAAAGAGATAATATTAGAGCTTCAGCATACCAATGTACAACAAAGGCCAGTCTCAATCCTGAACTGACATTGTAGGTGGATTTTTACAGCACTTGTGACTGTTACTAATTGGGATTGAATCTGAACACTCTGCAACATGGCTCAAAAATAGCATAGATCAGACACGAAGAGTTATTTTCCTATACTTCTCGGGCATCGGTTTCTAGACATTGACATGATAGGTGCGGAAAGTGAAAGAGACAACTGCGCCCATGCCTCGGATGAGAAGGGACCAAAACGTCATTTAGTGTGAATTTATTTAAAGTCCAATAGGTTTGTGTCAGTTGACAACTGAAGAGGATTAGACCCAGAATAGACTCATAAGAGTATGATTGGGTAGGGTACAATAAATATCTTTAAGAAGAAACACATTTGAAAGACATTCGGCATGAATTCAGGTGAGAAGCACCTCTGATATATGAGAGACATGAACTCCATATCTAAAAGATGTATATTTTTTTGACTATTCAATCTACTTTTAATGCCATACATGAATATCTCTGAAATCTGCTTCCATTCCCTGTATGCACTGATCACTGAAGAAAAAAAAAAAAGGAAGATAATACAGCACAATATCATCTAATAATCTAACCCCCATTTTTTAAAGGAAATTGTCAGATATCCTATTTACTACTTGGCTATTTATGTTAATATGTTACCTGGAATGTAAGTAGATTTGGGTGTCTATTGCACTGAAGACATGACAAAGATTTATAAAGCTTCATCACAATGAGTAGAACTCTCTGAGAATATTGACAGTGACTAATGCTGCCTATGTCTCAATGGCAGCACTCTATACCTTACCCATTTTCTACAGAGAACAATCATATTACTACCGATTAGTTCTTTCTATCCATAAATGAAAACCCCTCTTGCTTATTGATTCACTTAGTTCAGTCATTTATGATACACTTGAGTAGATATATTCTAGTTAAAAAAGGTTGAGATATTTTCTTCTGGTTTGTGATGGGGTTGGAGAATTAAGTTTGCAATCCTGAGACATTTTACATCTCTAATAAAACCTGCATAGAGTTCTGTGGCTTATAGAAAGTATTTTTGGCCTTTGATCCACATGTCACTCAGCATACATAGGTCTGGCCAGGAGAAAACCAAAGGAACATATCTTCTTTTAGCTAACTCCATGTTCTCTGCCAAAAATACATAATTGTTTTAACAGATCCTTGCTTGTGGATGAATAGATAAGGACAAGGATATAAGAACATGAATACAATGGAAGAAAGAATGGTAGAGCAGAAAATACATAAAAAGGGGAAACTGGATGTGATGCATAGTAAGAAGGAAAGGAAAAGAGTGAAACCAGAAAATACCTTTTTAGCAGATAGTGGTGTACAAAAACTTCTTTAAAGCATGTGGTGTGCTCTCTAAAAATATTGAATATCTCACTGTCTCCATTAGTCATATGAGTAGTTCAGTTGTTGTTGTTTTGTTTTTAATTTAGACATGATTCCCACAGCTACCTATCCTTATGAGAAATCTACAACAGATTTTCTAACCTGTTATAAAACTCTAGTGGACTGGGTCTATTTTCTAAAGAAGAATTGTAAACTTCCATAACCGAATACCTGTAGTGGGACAGCAGAGCAATTTAGGAGAGGATTATATTTTCAGTTTACAGACTGCAAAAAGTACACAGCAGGATAGAGTTGACAAGCCATTGACAAAAGTTATCTCCTTTTTTCTTCTGGTTTCATACAGAATTTCCTAGTCTTTGAATGCTCTGGAACCAAGATGAGAATAGTCTAAGAGGTGAAAACAACAAATGATAATTTTCAATCAATTGGAGGACTCTATAAATGTGTGAAGTTCTGGGGCCCTTTCACAGCTAAAAGACAGTCAGCAGCTATGTTGTGACCTTTTGAGTTATTTCTCTTGGGATGTCTGATGGTCCTAACATAGGTCCCAGGGGAATAAACCTCCTCACCAACCTTTATTTAGTTCCACTTAAGAGAGAAAGCTGGACTTGAAACAGTTGCAGAAGTAAAGGTCATTGCTTTATTTACATGAGCTTTATATGCTAGACTATACCCTCTGTTTTCTCTTTTATTCCCCAGAGATCTCTGCTTAAATCATCCCATCCTTTGAACTATTTCTTAGTGATAAGTTTTCTTCATCCACAAGCAGGGACTAAAGCAAGTCTTGTCTTTTAAGGCATTTATTCAGGAAGTAATATGCTAAATGGCTGGTTTTGTCCCATAATTTGTGCACTTTTCTTCTACTACTTGAGTTTTTCCTAGGTTTCCCTATATACCACAGCACAAAGTATATATTTGCTGCCAGGAACCAGAGTAAAATCAGCATTTGGGAGAAAGTACAATTGAGTTTCATATTTTACAGGGAATAGCTGCAAATCACCGTGTCTTTCCAAGAATTGTGAAATCCTCAGAAGAAAAGGTCTTTATTACAAGACCACTTATTGGACTTGAAATGCTCACTACTCCTTCTAGAACAGCCTCTGCTTTCAACCATACCTGCTTTTTTTCTTCAGCTGGTAGAAAGAGAAACTTATTTAACAAAGTTGGGGTTTCATCCAGTGACTCTTTATATCAGCGCTGACTTCAATGAGAGCTATGTGCAGCTCTTGAATTGCCATCATTTTCCAACTAGTGAAGACACTTGAGCATCTGGTGCTGTTCTAGCAAGCTTCTTACACAGCCTTGGTGAGAATTTTGAGGCTGACATAGAAAGAATTTTCCAGGGCTCACAAGCTCTTTGTATCTTCTTTTCTTTTTAGAAACGCTCCTGACACGCTTGTGATACTGTTTGAATATGAAAAAATAGAAGAGAAAGCTAAACTGAGCATTGTAAAACATTCTGGGCAAGTGTTTGCTTAAGTTTAAAAATGGACTTGCTTCTCTGTGCTTATACAATTTTTTAGCACTTTGGAAGAACTGAGATGCGTGATTGCTCTTGGAACGTGGAGTTCAACCCCCTCCACCAGACTCTGCAGGCAATGAGGGTCTGGGTGGTGAAGCAATAGCCACGCTGGGGGTAATACTGGGACAGATCTCCTGGGGCCTTCTTCTTCCTGAGTTTAGGAGGGCAGTTTCTCTGTCTCCCACTGTAAAGACATATTTTCTTCGTGTAGGCTGAGGGACATCAGTGATGATTTTATCATGTAACCAAATGATGTCTTACACGTGCTTCACTATACAGTGAAAATCTACTAGAATTTGGTGGAATGAGAATCGCATTTAGGAAAAAGCAATGTGCTCACATATGTGCCAGTAGTAGAAAGACTGGCTAATAAATATCTACCATGCATTAGTAGATAATGCATAATTATGCATTGACACAATGTGTGTGCGTGTGTGAATTCACTTAGACATGTCGAGGTACATGCATATATGTATCTCCCCTCTCTTTATCTTTCTTTCAAATATTGGTATAGTGAGTATAACAACTTCCATGTTGCTTACCAGACTCTAACAGTCCCATCTTCTGTACAGGCCTGGGCATACTTGCCTTTTTCCTCTCTTTCTACACTTTTCAGTTAAGAGGCTCTCTCCTTGATAGTCCCCCCTCTAAAACTCCCACTCACTTCAGAACAAATCCAGCCTTGCTTATACATGTGTGTGTGTTGAACAAGCCCTCATAAAATGCCTATCACATCATTATTTTGTTTAAACATTTTTATTTCTCCAGAGAATTTAAAATACACAAACATGTGATTCCATGAGGAAATGATCCAAAAGAGATTATAAATACAGCTATAAATGTCAAAGTTCTCAAAACATTTCACTGGCTCTATCTTCAGAAGAGACTGTTTACACAGAAAACCCACGTCAGTGTGTTTTATTATTGTTATTGTGTGTTAAATGTTACAAATGCAATCTGTTTGCCTTACACGTAAATGATAGTCTCCAAATATCTTGAAGAATCACCTCTAATAGTTGTACTCAGAGACAGGAGTATAATTCAGTAGGATATTAAGCAATCTCTCCACAGCAGGAAAGGTTTCTCGGTTTCATACAACTCTCGTCAGAGGCACCTATCTTTAATTTCCCCAGAAGTGTGTATTTTGCAGTGGATCATCACCCTGGGCTCCATGATTGTGAGAGAGATTGGAATACAGAAAGCTCAAAATGTGGACATTTGAAAACTGACTTCTTGCAGACTTGGGAACAGGCCCTTTGTGCTTACTGAGAGCATCAAAGGCTTTTTTTTTATTATTATTTTTTTTTTATTTCCATGTACTTTAAATTTCTTTCTGCATTCACCATCAAAGGATGCCCAAGAGACAAGAGACTCCTGCTACAAAAAAACTCATGCTTCCTTCCTTCTCTGTGCAAAGAAGTTACCTCCAGAAATTAATGTCTGAGTTAGAAGAATGAAGTAAATAAACACCAAATCTCTTGCAAAATACAATATGTCTACATTTGACAGAGTAAGTTAAAAATCCATGGCATGGAATGAATTCTAATACAGAGGACTAGAGCAGCATATATCTGAAGTTTGTGGTGGATATGTAACTTGTTAGGAAAAATGTTAAGTTTGGAAGATCTTTTTCTTTGGTCTACTTGAATGTTGATCACAGCTATTTTCTGTAATTATGGAAAACAAAGTAATATTTAAATTTCAAATTTTCTTTTTAGAGGCTGCATAGGAATGTTGGACGTAATTTCCCTGTAGTCACGGGAACCTGTGGGAGACATTTTGTTTGGAGGGTGGTCACAGAACATCCATTTTATGTATCACAAGCTGCAAAGTCTTTCCCTATATCCTCTACACTTATTTAAAAGCAGCATCCACAAAATGGGAATGTGCCACAGGAGGAGAGCAGGAGAGGACAGGGACATCACCAGTGCACTAGGCAGTTGTGAGTGCATTTGTCAAAAGAAAATACCTCTGGAAGAATCTATATTACACTGTCAGAGAAAGCAAAATTCCTCCCAAGTCTACCAATCTCACACAGAGAAAAATATTCCTTCCTGACCACAGATTAAATTCAAATTCCAAATTATGTAAATGGTAAGTGATGTAAATACAGCTTTGCATGTCCTTTGTCTTCTCAGTGTTATTGTTCTTCACTTTTCTCTACAAACAGAAGCAGAAACAGTTTGAAACATACAGCATTGCATCATGCTCCATTTCAGTATTGTCAAGAATGAGAGTTGTGCTCTTAGCTCCTTGAATTTCATCAGTAGCTACAGGATAAGATTTGGCTCTCAAGCTTTCATCCTGACTATGTTCTGAACTGTCAGGAACTCAAAGGAGAATAAACAGAATATGGAAACAGTCTCACTGTGGCCCCATTTGGATTTGGGGGCCTATGGGAATGGTGCACAAAAGGGAGAAAATCTGGCAGCTCAGAGGGGAGAGATCATTTGCCCTTCATTTTTAGTGGTGAAATGTGAAATTTATTTATTGGCTACAGTTTACTGGCCCAAAAGTCCCGGATTAGAGGTTTATCTCCTGAAAGTGGAATGTTTAATTCTAGTTTTGATTTTACCCCAAAACAAAGTCTCTGTAATTCTGGTTTTATGATTTATTGGCTGCAGTTTTCCTGAGATGAAAGTAGGAGTTCAGCAATCTGTTCTTGGAAATCCAGCATTTTGCAAGGATTCTCTGTCAGCAAACATGTGATAAGCAAAGACATTTTTTTGATTTTCAGGCCAGTGCCTTATTCACAAGATATTTTCCTCTTTGAAAACAGGTCCTCACTCTCACTGTGTTGCTCTATTGATCAATCTGTTTCAAGAGAATGAGAACTTAGAAAAAAAAAAAAAAAGTTTCTTTTCTACCACATTAAATCCATTGAATTTGCTTCAGCCAGGCATGATTATTCTCCAATGGGAAAGGTCTTACACTAAGTGTCTTGTAAGCTTTTCTGGTTGCTCCTGTAACATACAAGGAAGATAATCAGTTAAGCTACCAGAGACTAACAACTTTGTTGAGCATCTCCCTGTGGCAGAGGGAATGAACACACATCAGTGGACATTTTGTGTCTGTACTGGAAAGGGAACTAAGGAGAATGATTGGTGTTTGCCATCAAGCCTGAAGCAAGGGGATGACGTGAAATACACAGCCTTTAGAGTGATCACACTGCTGTTGCAGCCTATGTTGTCTGCATTGAGGGGCACTCTCATTCCCACAGAATTCAGATTAAGTGTTTACTCTTAAGTGGGGCAAAAGGAGACCTTGAAAGTTTTTCTTCATCTATTTTTCCAAAGGAAATGACTTTAAAAATGATTTTCAAGTCGTTGTGGATATCCATGGAAAAATTTTTCCAGACACAGAAATTTCCTGCAGGAAGGTGGTACATAGCAATGGTAAAAGAACACTTTGAGTTCTTACATGTTCCCACCTTCTTCTGGACTTCCACTAAAGCTCATCTTTTTCTCTCCTATTTGTCTACACAGAATTAAAGAATTAAATGAAAATATTTTTTCATCCTGTTTGTGTCCATTGGACTCTCTGGAGGCCAAGGATTGAGAACTTTGAATAAATCTTTTATATGTTCCAAAGAATTACTTAGTAGCTTGGCTGTGACTGAAAACATAATGAAATTTCCTGGTAAAACAAAAACACGGATATATTGTTAGCTAAATCATTTAGTTTTCCACTTACTCTGCAATGAGCCTAATGTTTGGAATCATGGGCAAAAATCTTGCTAGTAATAGAGAAAAATCAAAAGATTTTGGTTCTTATAGAAGCCAAAAGCACGTTACTAAAATCAACTTGGTCTTCCAAATACTAAGCGAAATTTATCAAGAATAGGATGCTTTTATGAGACTGACAGGAGTTGTTTTTGCCCTCTGGGCTGGAAACACTAAACCAGTCATATCACTTCCCATACTGGACAGAAACAGAAAGTCCAGACACCTTCTGGGAGAAAGAATGGTGGGGAAATGTGTAATTTAAATCATTACTCTCCACTGCCATTAACAATCCCTGGAAAACTAAAACTGAATTTTCTACATTTAGCATTTTGTGTCCTATTTTCCCATACCACCTTTTATCAACTAAAGATTTTCAGAATTTTTATATTATTTTTCAAATTCCCAAGATGGAAGAAGTAGGAGAGAATTAAATGCACTTGAGTATGTTTTTTCCTTCAGCTTGCAATCCTGAACAGATTATTCCATTTGCTGTACTTCAACTTTCACTCTTGTGAAAATCGGAAAGAAGAGCTATTTACTGCAATTATTTCCCTACCCGCCATTCATGTCTAAAACAGTGACAAAAACATAATGGATCACTTTGTTCATTGAATAAACAACCCACAAATGCAACTTTATAAGGTACATTCCCAGGAAACAGATCTATAAACCTGGTAAATGCACCAAGACCCCATCAGGGATGTTTGAACTAAATCTTAATTTGTCATTCATGAACACTTCACATGCCCCTCTAAATGAGTTATGCACTGCATCATCGACAGGAAATATAACAGACTGCACGTTGGAGATTCCAAACAGGGCTTGTGGGAGTGTTTTATTGAGTATTGCACAGGTGTTAACAATAGAGTGGGTAACACAGATCAAAGGATTGTGCAGAAGCCACTTGATAAGTTATAAACTGTTCATCTACTTTGACTGATAATAAACTGCATGTCCACTCCTGGCTCCTCTGCTCACCCTGTGAGTGCTACCTCAGCAGAACAGAGGTGAGCAGCAATGATAACTTCACAGCTTCAGCCCTTGATGGGTTTTATGACAATTTAGAACAAGAGTGAGGCTGCTCTATCCTGTGATGATGCCTGGCAAAAAAAATTGAGCGTGCTCTAAGACAAATTTGGTTTCCCACCCGTATCATGCCTTCTGCATGGTGGAGCTGGCACAGCACAGGCTACCAGACAGCCCAAATGAGCAACATCTCCACATCATGGTGAGATTATGTCCTCAGGTATCTGAAGGACCTCCTTAATAATACAAACCAGGTCATAGAGGAGAAAGGAAGGAGTCACTCACTTAAGGAGCATTATTTCCAGGCCAAAGAACATCCCACAGAAAAGCCAGACAGTAGTAAGTTAATTTTCAAATATGGACTTTTCTTCAATACCAGGCACTAATTTCTAGGAGGAGGAAGACTTGAGGTTACTATTTCATGTAACCTGTGGTTGACATGACAGTGACAGCCCAAGTAGCTGTACAGCTACCTTCTCTATCCACCCTTCTTCCTTCCCTCCCTCTTTTCCTCCCTCTCTCACTCCTTTTTCATGTACTGTATTATCTGTCCTGATTATCAAAAGAGGGTGTGAAAGACCAAATGACCTGGGTCATGCTGTCTAGCTCTGTGGGTTTTGTGCAAAGTCTAATTTAATCTGCTCTGTGTTTGTTTCAGTTTTCAGGCTCTTTCCCCAGTTTTCTGCATGCTTGAGAGCTTTGCTTCAGATCAGTAGTCATGGTGGCAAGTGCTGGGCAGTGGGCTGAAACAATTTTATCTTGATGTGATAAAATAAAAGTGCATTACAAATGACAGTGACAAGGTTTCAATACTGGCAGTCTAGCTGAAAAAAGGATGTGAAAAATGTCTGCCCACTGGTCCCAGAAGTTGTTGCTGTACTGACTGTGCTACAGAAGCACTTGTGTTTTTTGAGACCAAAGAAACAGATGGAGATAGAAACACTGATTTCCATGTATACATTCTGTTAACATCTTCTCAGCTTAAAGTTCGCTTCACGTCCTTGAGCCTTCCAAATAGCATAGTAATGAATATGGAAGAAAAGTGCATGTTTTTGACTCAGCATCAACAGAGCACCACTCAGTACTCTGTGAAAAGTAGATTGAAAGAGCCCTCCTCCTGAAGTTTATTATTTTTGTCTGAAGAACAAAGTCACATAGCAGACATGGCACACCATCTAGTGTGCTAGGCATTGTGCTGGCAACCATTAGGGGCAATTCCTACTCTGATGATCTTACAGATAACTTTGGATTGCCTTGCTTGTTTCACAAATCAGTAACAGAAGTAAAGAGTGATAGAGGGACTGCATCCCATTCCAGTGTCCGAGCCACAGGAATCATCCTCTTTCTCTCAGATCCCCCATGTATAAAATACCAGCTGATCTGATTCCCAGTACCTGATCTGCAAAGGAGAGGTGCTTCATTTGGAAAAGCCCAGCCTACTAACAGACAGGGCTGGGAAATGGAAATGTCGCATCTAGGCACTTGCATTTTGAAGTTTTTACAATTGATTTTATTTTATTATATTTTCTTAGTCCATTAATTTGTTCTTCCAATCTGTCATTCCCACAAAGACACAGCTCCCCAGGCACACACGCAGCTAGCAAACCTGCATCTGCAGAAGGTCCCTCCTTACGCAATATGCAAATCCTTCTGGAAGCTGGGAAACATTTGACTTATGAGGTTCCTGTCTCCTATACCCAAGTCATTCATCTAATTTGCATGTATTCAGCTGCTTGTTTGTTTGCTTAGCATGTTAAGTATCATTTTTTAGAGAGAGTCACCATCTACATATGCTCTTTACAGGATGTGCTCGTGTGTTACACAGAAACTGCTTCTCTGTTTATCTATTGCTGACTCCCTGGAGAAGACTGTGGTGAGGTCTCCTGTGCACCAAGTGAAGACTTATTTCTATGCTGTATGTAGTGTGTATGATACAGTGTACTTATCCATCCACCCTCACTGTTGGGCTGGCCCCTTTGTTCTGTGGTCTTCTCTCACTTCTTTTCTTGGCAAATGAGATACTGATGTTGTTTTGCATTCTTTTTGTTCACCAAAATAAACAAATTCTGAGCAGCACACACCACAGCAGGGTGAGTAGGGCAGAGAAGTGTCTGCTGTTTGGACACACTGTTTGGAATCACTGAAGGAATGACTTCATGAATCCTTCCAAGGAAAACTGGTCTCCAGCCAGAGCTGATGCATAACCTTTGGTGATATGTAACTTTAATACTCAAATTTAGTCAAAAAAAAAAAAAAAAAGAAAAAAGTTCCCTTTAAACAAACAAACAAAAAAACTATCCACCATCTAGAGGGAAATTAAAGAAGGGACAGAGATATTCCACTTTCTTTTTTTTTTTTTTTTTTTTTTTTTTTTTTCTTTCTCATAAAGAATATTTTTCAAATTTTCAAACTTGCTGTTTGAAGAACACATATTTGTACTTGGAAACCTCGAAAAAGCAGCTACGTTTTCAGAGATGCTGACTCAACTTTCCACTGATGATAACAGGGTTTGGATCTGGCCCTCTGTTTGTACATGCCTTGTAGGTAAACAGAAACTTTAACATCTCTTGCTTGTAATCCTCTCATACATGCAGAGAACAAAATTCACCATGTGAAGTAAGGAAGAAATAAAATAAACATACAGGTCATGCTTGCCAACAAAAGCAAACAGCAGGCCCTCCAAAGCAGCCTAAAAAGCCTGCCTGAGAACAGTTCTGGAGTCTCAGTGCCGTTTTAACATAACAAACCCCTTCTGGGACTACCATGGTAATTGCTGCAAGAAAAATCATTTTCATCTGGTAGCTAACTATGCTGTATTTCAAGCCAGTGCCTAGATTATCCTTAAATACCTTTGACCCCAGGGAAATTTAAATTTAACCTTTTGTAACATTGCATTTGCCAGTTTCAAATTACTATTACCATTATTTTAAGTTATATGTTTGATAGACTATGTGACCTAGTGTAGATAAGATATACTTGAGACCAGTCAAAAGTAGATGATTGTTTCACAAGCTGTTCTGGGAACTGATCAATGTGTAAGTGTCATATCTTACACAGTTGATTGATCAAGTGACAAAAAGAAGAACAAGAGAGGCTTTCATCCATCTGCTTTTGCAGGTCACCATTTCAGCCTGTACCCCAGATTCCTCCCTATTTACACCTGCAGATAACTCCCAGCTGACAAGAGAGGGGCAAAAGGCTTTCTCCTGAAGAAAAGAGACTCTACATGTTGGACTGTAACACACTCAGAAGGAAAAAGACCTGATCCACTCACACCCCCTTGAGACCCAGACTGAAGAAATGAGTGGTTCATATGGTGTCTCTCTAACTACTGAGTAGCATCTCCATAAGAATATAATCCACAGGGTAAATTTTATTTTTCACAATGCTTTTTGGAAAGCTGTATGTAAACACTGGAGTGATTTCAATAACACTCATACTGAGGACAGTGGGAACTGGGAGAAAGAGACTTACAACTTGCAAAAGCCTGGAGGAAAAGCTAAAAGTTGTGTAAAAAAAATAATAATACAAAAAAAAAATACAGGAATGAGTAAGGATTTCTATTTGCCCTTCAGCTGTCCTCTCTTTTTTCTATTAAAGCTGCAAGAAAAAAAAAAAAAAAAAAGACAACAGTTCATCTATTTTATTAACATCTTTTCTTCCCAGGAGAATTAGATGGGTGCAGACAGCAAGATGGAGAGAATTATTTTAAGCTAATACCTCGGGTATTAATTATATACCTAGGGTATAATTAGGGTACAGCTAAGAATCCTGGGATAATTATAGGAAATGGAAAACTGAGGATGAATATTTGAAAAAAAATTTTTTGTCTGTACTGAGCTGTAGAATAGTTGCCCAAGAGAAATGTTCATTGTTCTGCATATGTAAAAAAAGTGATGGACTACAAATTGGGAAATACATCTTATAAATGTCCCTGCTTTCATGACATGCTTCTTATTTTAAGTTCCAGATGATCTATATCTGTTGGTGTCCTCTGTTTTTCATTTGCGCCTTGTTTATATCAGAAATAAGAGATAACACAATTGATGTTAAAGAGCTGTTCAAGGGTCTGATATCCTGCATCGTTTGCTTTACCATACATTCTTTCTGCTATCATTAGTGTTTCAATGACAAGTACTCATCTCGTTTCGATGCATAGTATTCAACTGTTGCATAGGGAAAATGCAAGCTCCACCAGGAACTACATCACAAAGAATGCCCTTTCCATGGAAGGAAAATGGGCAGGATGCAGGAACAAGTCTCTCCTAACTCTAACTTTGAGGATTATCTGAAAATGGTAAATTCAAGAGGAGGAACAGCCAAATAAATTATCTGTATCTATAAATTCAGAAAGGATAAAACAAAAGAGTCTCCTTACTGCTAGCATAAGAAGGCCAACACACCAGTAAACTTTGCAATCTAATTATCTGTCTGAGCATCTTTGAGGGCTTCCCACAGCACCTGAACCCATTCCTTAAAGGTTTTCAGGAGCTGGCAGGCTCCAGTCTGGCCCAGAGTGAGAACACAGATATCTAGGTGAAGCACAGGCAAAAACATTATTTGAAATGTCCTTTTTATGACCATGAGGCTTTGGACTGGGCCACTAGCATTGATCAAAACTGGATTATTTATGTACCTTTTCCTCTGGTCATGTACATGCTGGTTGCTTAATCGTAGCTTCTTGAGGAAAGAGAAAATGGAAGACTGAAAATTACAACTGGTATTTTGAACTGCAGGAGAATATCCCTGCTCTTCCCTTGTTCTTTGCAGGAAGCTAATTGCTGTCATCTTTCTAGGATAGAGTGCCCTTACAATTGAATGTCAGGAGTCGTATAACATGCCTTAAAATGGTCTGTTTATTATTTTGGAGTTTTCCTGTTGTTCCTCCACTCCGCTGATTTGCTTCAGAGAAGCTAAGTGTACTGTACATAAACAGCTATAGAAAAATCTACTTTCTGTTGTTTTATTTTTTTTTCTCCAGCTTTTTACATATGTTTTTAATGACATTTGATAAGAGACAATCTGTAGTTGTAATAAAGCAGCGTATGTTTATTATTATTGCTATTACATTATTATCATCATACTGTACACTATTATTATTGAATTGTAAACTTGAACTCTGTGGTGCATTTTAACACTTTTCTGTGTTTTGCAAGTGGGGGGAGCATTTCCATAAAATGCAGAACTGATGAAGTTTTTGTGCATCCTACAGTGAATTTTACTTTGTAGATTTGTTTTAAAAGAGTAATGTCACTCATTTTTTGATTACCTTAATAATTTGCTCTGCCTCTAGTTGGCCACAATTTTAATTTAAGGAAAAGATTCAATGTCTCAAAGAAACTGGCGGATCCTGACAGTGAATCCCACTGCCTGTGGGAAGCGCTGATTGATATTCAGAGCTTTAACACTTCCCATTTTGCTGAAGGAGGAGCTTCATCACAGACGTTCTAGCTCTTTGGGCCCTATTTTTCACTTTTTTACATCCCAACCACGTGTCTCATGCCTTGCCACAGCTACAGTACTGAATTCCTCATCAGAGAGCTCTCTGAAAGCCAGATAATGATCCCACAGTCTCAGCAGTTACAAAGCCGTCTGGGAGGTAAAATACCAATTGTGGGGATCGATGGGACCTGTTTTCTCCTTGTTTTGCTGTTTTCCTTGATGCAAGAAAAAACTTGTCTTGAAGAGAGGGCACTTGTTTAGGATTTTACATCTTGCCTTGTCCAAAGATACTAGTCAGCAAACAGATGGATTTCAAAGCCATCTGGACATTTGTGTGGGGAACTGCATGGAGAACAGTAATGGTTCCTACTGTGATCCTGGGTCAGTAATGTTTGTTGAGGGATTTGCAGGCACACCCCCACACCTGTAGGTTACAGCAAGTCACAAGACAATTAGGTGTGAGCTGGAGCAGAGTAAAGGCAAAGGTTATGGCTCTGGATGTGAAACTGATGGTCCTGTTCTTTCATCTCTGGGTGACAGATAATCCATTTTATAGGCATTTGCTGAACTGGATCAATCAAGGGGATGTTTGAATGCCTGGGAGTGTTTGACCTGTGGTTGTGTCACCTCTGTGAGGAAGTTTGTCATTCTCAACTACTTTGCTGCTGCTTTATCCACGAGCTCATTCTCTTCATGTCCTTCTTAGCTAGGTGAAGTTTTAACTGTATGCTAACCAGCCTTTACTTAACTAAGTGTCTTGTTGCTGAGCAGGAAGACAGTTGTAAGCCCAAAAAGCAATGCATGGACTCTGCTTTTCTACTAGCACTAGATAGGGACATCAGAAGTATTTCCTTCATGTCCTTCATGTTTGCATTTCCAGCAGCTTCCTCCAGACAGCTAAAGGCTTAACCACATCCATCCTTCTGAATGTGGCCAACACAGTCAACCCTGAACGTGTCTGTGGAGCTGTGCCTGTTTCTAATAACCTGAGTGTTGTTTTTTTTTTTTTCCTTTCTTTCTTTCTTTCTTTCTTTCTTTCTTTCTTTCTTTCTTTCTTTCTTTCTTTCTTTCTTTCTTTCTTTCTTTCTTTCTTTCTTTCTTTCTTTCTTTCTTTCTTTCTTTCTTTCTTTCTTTCTTTCTTTCTTTCTTTCTTTCTTTCTTTCTTTCTTTCTTTCTTTCTTTCTTTCAAGAAATAAATTTATTTGTATTTTATCTGCTTCTGGCAAAAGGAAGCAAACAAGCTGACAAAACAGCTATGATGGAAAGGTGGGGCCTGAGGCCTGCAGGAAGGCAGCAGCTCCTGGCACAGATCATCAGAGAAAGCCCAGAGGCCCCAGGGGTGGGAGTGCTCTTTCAGCAGTTCTTGGAGACTTGAAAAGGAAAGGACAATGGATTTAATCCCCAGGCAGGTTATTTCTATTAAAACTCACAAGATAGTAAAGGTAGGGGTTGTTCTGTGAAAAGCTCAGGCAACTGCACTCAGCTAAACGTCCCCAAGAGGAGTTGCCACCACAGCCTGGTGCTCCATGTGTGTGGCCCTGGGGCACGGGGAGACAAGGGGAGCCCTGAAACTGAGCTTGTGTTAGTTCATGCAATCAGGAGAGAACTGTGTTCACTAAGGTGGAAGACATGCTAGCACTGCTGGGCCCCTGAGGAGCTCAGCTCCTTGTGGTGAGAACAACAGGTAGCAAGTAAGGCGAGCAGTCATAGTGGGGCAAGCAATGGGATCAAGACCTGTAGTTTCTTGGCTGAAGCAGTGAAACCTATCGCCCAAAGCTACAATAGCTGTGGAAACGTTGCACCTCCATGAGGCCAGAGGAGGAGAGCAGGGGCTTGTCACCCATGCTGTCACTCGCTCTTGTTGAGGAAAGGCTTGGCCTACTGCCAGTGTGTTTTGGAGATTGGTAGCTAGCCATAGGGGATTATTAATATAGACAATTATTTTCTATTCCTCCCCCACCCCCTCTCTTTTGAAATACATGTTCTGCTGGTTAAGTCCATATGCTTATCACATTGTGTGAAGGGAAAGAGTTCTTGTGCACCCAAGCCATGGGTTTTCCGGAATTTCTGGCATAGGAGCTTGTACCAGTGTTTGAACATTTCAGGAAATATTCCCCAGAGGCCCATTGTGGCTGCCAAAAAGCATCCTGGCAGATGAGTTGCAACTCCATGACATGATGCAAGCAAGTGGGAGGTCATGCCTGCTCAGTGTGTCACTGTCCTGAAGTCTCCCAACACTAACACTACCCTGCAGCAGCAACTGTGCTGCTGGGCAGATCTTGCCCATCAAGGGGAACAGTCCCAGAGAAACTTTGCTTGCATGCAGCTATTGATCTCAGCAAGCGTTACTTTAAATGATCACTTACAGCATAGTCTGTAATCAGGATGAAGCTGAGATTTATTGAAGTTCCCATCCTCAGGGGCTAGGTGTATTTATCTGAATTCAGTGGGTCCCCATTTGTCTGAGAACAGGACTGTGCAGATCTTCAATCATGGCCTTTTTATTTTAGCAGCAGCAAACACTTTTATTCCTGAAGTCTAGAAGGGCAAAGCCCTCAGAAACAAAAGCCCTCATCAGAGGTTAAAAAAGCCCCAAACATTATATAGAATAAATAAGTAGGGACATAGTGGGAATGTTTGCCCACAAGGCAGGTTCTTGCAGGTTGTATTTTTCAACATTCCGGAAAATAACCACTGAAAATTTCACTTTTTTTTTTTTTTTGGTATTAATAATTTTGCAAGCATCTACATGTAAAGTCCTTTCAGTAGTGTGGTAGTTTCTCTTAAACATTTAGCATGTCACTGTTTGCAAAAAGGCAATGAATATTTTCTCAGCACATTCTAAATTATTTGAAGCTTTTTGCTAAAATAACAAATTAGTGCTCACCTTAGCCAAACCCACAAATATTTGTACAATTAAACAGCAAGCTTTGTAGTCAGAATGGGAAAAACATTCTCTTGCATTTTGTGGCGCCAAGCAGATCTTTTTGTCCCACTAGATTAAGTTAGATTAACCAATCAGATAAAAAGAACAACATTGAATGTATTAAACAATAAATTAAAGCCTTCTTTTTTAGGAATGTTTAATTCATTAGCTTTGATATTTGGAAAGACTGAAATGCTGTGGAGGTGGGATAGAGATAAGGTCTTATCTGGCAATTAGACCAGAGGTTTTAGAGGATTAGAGAGGGTAACTGCAGCACACAGGTGGGTCAAAACCAAGTACGTAGAAAGAAAGCAAAGAGGCATGCTACTTTCAACTGTGCCTCCTAGAAATTCCTCTTTTTTATGCCTTAAGTAAGTTATTGTTATATAGGTGACCTGCACTCAATCTTCCTTATGTTTGATTCCTGTCCATTGTAGGCAGCTGGCAAGAAGATAGAAGTCAGAAAAAAAGGAAAAAAAAAAAAAAAAAAAGATTAAAAAGGAAGAGAGATGAACTATTTCCTCAACCATGTGCAGACCTGAGAAGAGTTATGAAGGTGAGGGCACCATGCCAGAAGGAAGATTTTGAGAAAGGATTGACATGCCAAGAAATGCTTGGTAAGAAGACAGTTTCTCAATGGAGAGCAAGGAAGGGGAGAGCCTCTCTTGCAGGCACAGGGCAATAGATGTATGGATCTTGTCTGCCTTGGCAAGCAGGACATGCCTTTGGCAAAGACCCTCCTCTCTGGAGTAGGACAGTGGTGGGATTTAGGTTGTATGCCAATGCACATTTAATTCACTGTTTCCTGTGGGAATGGAGATCACTGACCATCAGAAGCAAACGTGTTATTTTACATGTATGTATGATACATCATCTATTTATTGAGAGAGAGAACAATTCTCTTACTCTCTTTGTAATTCACTAAGGACAAGTGAAGGCCAAATATTTCAAAAGTAGTTTTAAAGTGATAAAAAAGGTGTAACCCCTCCCCTCAAAACAAACAAACAAACAAAAAACACCAAAAAAAGTGCTATTTTGTGGAAAGAAGTTGACACACTAGAAACTATTCCATTGCTTCAATATATAATTTCAGCCTTTCTGTTTCCAGGGATATTTTCATAAAGACATGGTCTTTATTGCTTGAGAGATCATCTGCTCCTGCTGCTTATTCATCACTTGCAGCCATATAACACACAGTCCTCTGTGACATCATAATCATCTCCGGAGCAACTAATTATGATGCCACAATCACAGGAGTGACTTCAAGTGAGGAATAAGCAGCAGGAGCAAATGAACTTGCTAAGTAACAAATAGTCTGTTTTCAGGCAAATGTCCCTAGTAATAAAATAGGAGGAGGGGGGAAACCTACAGAAAATATGACACATGGCCAGAAATGTTCGTAAATAGAACATTTAACAAAGTTTTTCACAAACGCCTCTTTGATGTCACATGCTGTAGCTAGCTTCTCTGGGCCAAATTCTGAAAAACTGGAATAGCTCCAAGGATTTGAGTCACTTGTATTGGCAAGGAAATGAAATGCACCAGATTACTCCAGATTTGCCCCGGTGTAACTGTACCTATCATGGAAATAAAATTAAAGGGACATCACATGGGGCTTTTGCATTCAGATTAGGCAAAATACGAGAAAATTGATAGTAAGTGATAATAAGCAATAAAAAAAAAAATGGTTTTAAACTGATTTAGAATTTGGCTTTGTAGAATTAATGGTTAGACACATGTAAACATGAAAGAGAAACCATATATTCATCTGCGTTATAAGGCTACCATAGTCTTGATGGTCCTGAACAAAAAAATTAAAATGGTAATGGTGACTTTGGCAAGAAAATATGCCAACAAACCTCAGATATCTTGTGGATCAGCTTGGATTCATCTAAAGGGCAAAAAAAGAGAAAGATTTTTTGGAAACTGAAGACTTGGTGAAGAAGTAGTACTTTTTTTTTTTTTTTTTTTTTTTTTTTTTTTTAATTTACAGAAAGTATACTCTATATTGAACAACAACAGATGTCCTAGGAGTGAATGCAGGGCCGTAATTCACTCTCAAGGCTCTGCTGCTGTTCATAAACTGCTCAGGCGCTGTCTGACATCGGCAGAGTCCCGCAAGTGAATTACAGTCCTTTACCCACACTGGGGCCATACATTATTGGATGCAACGGGCAGCCAAGACACAGTTGGCTCATGTCACCAACTGGTTTGTAAGCAGACTGGTAGGGAAGGAAAAAATTTTATTTATCAGAGGTAGTTTTCTAAACACCTTTGTTCTGAAGTGGGTGTTGGTGTTGGCTGTATTAACTTTGGGATTTGCTGCTGAAGTAGGAACAAGAAGCTTTGAGGAGCATGTTAAACCTCCAGGAGAACGGGATGCCTGAATTTCATTCATTTGCCTGTGCAATGCCAGGAGAGTAAGAAAGGACATTAGTGACCACAAAATGGTCTGGGGAACAGGTGTTATAGCTGATGGCAGGTTAAAATAGACCTGGAGGCTCCAAGAAATAGCCATTTCCCAACTACTAGAGAATAGCCCAGATGGTAGATATTCTGATATCAGTGAATCTTTAATACTATCTCATAAAGATTTAAAATGCAGTTCAATTTCAGCACAGTTATAAACTCACATCTTACTGTCATACCAAAAGCTCCCTTAATACAATATGGCTGCTTGCACTAAAAGCAACTTAAGCTAAGGATCTCTAGTAAATCATTTGTTTTATGTTCAACTCTTCTGAAAAATATTTCCCATATGTAGTAACTTTGTTCTTAGCATTTTTCTCCTGGGATTTAAGTAACCCACAATCCCTTCTCATCTTTCTAGATGTCTGAAATACTACATATTGAAATAAAATTTGGCCAGAATTCTTCACTTCAAAGGAATATCCAGTTAATTTTAGAATCCTTAATAGCTGTAGAAAACCTCCCTCCCCTCAAAAAAGCCTTTACTACCACTCCTGTCCCCAAGTCCTATTTCCACATCTCCCATAATTACCAGCCCCCAGATGCTGATTTTGAAGCCATCCATCTAGAACAGGCACAGCTGAAAGGAGTGGGAGGAGGGCAGTGACTCAGCACTACAGACTGCAGTGCAATTGGTTTTCCTCTTATCTCTACTCCACCGTAAAAAAATTGGCCATAAAGGGTAAAATGAGGATTATGGCAAGAGTCAGAGCAAAAGTCAGAACTATAAGGAAAATTTGTGATTTTTTTTTTTCTTCTTCCTTATTTTGGTTTGTTTTTTCTTTTGCAAAGCATTGAGGAAGGATTGGACCTACTTTTTAGGGAAACCTACTAATATCGGTCAGATAGTTGCTAGGAATGAATTAGGGAAATCCCGTAATAGCTTTTATGAATGCATTGAAGAGTTATATTTTAACTACTTCTTTGTTATCTACACAAAGGAGCTGGTGTTAGGCATCAAATTTGGAAGAGGAAAGAAATAGTATGCTAATGTAATTCATGGTCAGATGATACAAAGTCAAAAGAAGTTGCAAATCTGAGTGAAGATACAAAAAATTACAATAGGCTATAGAGAGGCTAGAATCATAGGCAAAAACAGCATAAAGGGATTCAGTGTGGGGAAAAACAGTAGCTTGGACAGAACAATAGAGGCAAGTGATCCAGAACATTGAAATTCAATGGAAAGCAAAAATATGGAAAGCAATTGCTCTGTTAAAAAGGAAATGTTGTTACTGGGCAGTAATTACACATGGGTTTGAATTGCAAATCAATCACCCAAACAAACAAAAAAAAAAAAAAAAAAGAAAAAGAAAGAAAAAAAAGGACAAGTGCAGTATCAGGCTGTGTATGTCAAAGTGCAATGTTGAGTAGAGACAGTGGTTTTTAACACACTATGTTTAGGTTGACTTTTCCTTTCTGAACATTTCAGTAGCAAAGGAAAAAAATATCCTAGCTAGTCATTAGCTTCTTTGAATCTTTTGTGAGGAACTTCAGATATTAGTATTTATTATTATTATTATTACTGCTACTATTATTATTATTACCACCATCATCATTATTATTATCATTGTCATTATCATCATCATTATTATTTTATCCTCTAACACCTTACAATCAGTGAGGGAATATACCACTCTGGCTTGAAACCTGCAGTTCCCCAAGCTGAGTGATGGAGGAAAATCGGTTGGACTGCCCCAAGACCTGACTCTCCCCACCCGTATGCAAGCACTGAGTCTTTTCCAGTTACCTCTATTATTAAAAATACTAGAGGTACCTCTTCCAGGTACCTCTATTATTAAAAATCCTCTCTGCTGACATCCCCATACAACTCATTGCTACTTTTTTTTTTCCTGTCTTGGAGAAACACTCTAGTCTCAAACCAGTCATCTGCATGTTAAGCTGTATTTAGAACAAATCATTTTAAAGCAAAACAACAACAAAACCAACAAAAGAGCTACGCTGATTTTTTTCTCAATTTTTAACAAAATGTTTGATGTTGTAGAGATTTCCAAACAATTAATGTGAAATTGGGGATTGTTGTTCCCATGATTTATTTACCATCTATAGAGAACTCAGCTGTGGTGCTGCTGCTGTTGCTACTTTTCCCTCTGCATTTAGAGTTGAAAACTGGTAAGCTTTTTGTTGGGGCACACTTCCATTGAATTAAAGTGTGCTGGAACTGCAAAGTTCAAGCTACAGAAGCATGAAACAAGAGTTCTTTCAATAAAGCACATACAGAAGAGGCAGGCTGGGTAAGAGCAAGTCAGGCTTGCTCTTTCCCTCCCTCAGTAATATACGGGGTAATGTTGGGAAGGCCCGAAGAGCTATTTTTTAAAATATGACTTGCTTTTTTTGGTGAGGAAGGCAGTGCTGTTCCCCTGGGGTTAACAGGGAGCTCACCAGCCTCCAAAGGGTGTTGCAGGGGGCCGCTGTGCTCCTTCCTGCCCAGTGCTCACCACTTGCAGTTGAGCACTTCTAAGGTCACTCTGGCAGGCTTCACACCCCCATCTCAAAAATTGCAATAGTAAACTTGCAACGTGCTCGGTTTGTGTCCTGAAAGTGCAAAAGAAGCAACTTGAGGCAAACACCTGATTTTGTTTGGAGCACTGGGGGCTTGCTGTTCAAAAAGGCATTTTTCCATAGAGGAAGAAAACCAGGTTGCATGTCCCTCGCACCAGGCTGACACTCCACTCTCACCTCAAGCAGGTCCCCCCAGGCCACTTCAGGCAGGAAATCTTTATCCAGGCTTAAGAGACGTCTTCAGTTGCTAGCTCCCTGGCAGCATGATTCATCTGGAGCTGCAAATGTTGAGCTGTTTTCACTGGGCTTTCTTTTCGAAAAGGCAAATCTCAGAGGTCAGGGGTAGCCGTCGGGCTCCAGCTGCTTTCTGCTTGCTGCAGCCGGAGCCAGGCCTTCCTTGTCCACATGCTTGATGAGGACCTAAATTACCAGATTTGGTTCCTCCTACAATTTGCTGGTCCCCCCAAGGGCAATCAGTTGACTGGTTTCTATGTATATATAAGATGGAGGGAAGCAGTGCAGAGATTTGGAGCAGAACTTGAGGGCAAGGAGGGTATTTTGTTTGTCTGTGCTTTCCTCAGCTAGAAGAATGTTTTATTTTATTTTTTAACCACTGCTACTAAGAATCCTATTTCCCCTGTCTCTTGTTTTAATACTGTATGGCTGCTTTCAATGGTAGCACTGTAGCCAGAATTAGATCTAATAACAGCCATCATATAGCGAACGCTAGATGCAGCACCACATAAATAAACCAAGCTGGGTATTCTACAAAATTGTAAAAATGAAATAAGGAAGGTGTGAAGTTAGGGGGTTGATTTATGTGTGGAAAACTAGTGCCAAGAATATTGTTATGGGCCTGGCTCCTAGAGGCAAGATTTGTTAGCAGAAACTGTCTCTAAATATTTATGCTGAGCTAAATAATTGCTAAATAATTCCAGTTCTCAGCTGGAAATTCAGGATCAGGCCTAGCCCAAATGGGTGGCTGAGTAGGATAGTATATTGGTATTTTATACAGCAGTCCTCTTACTCAATGACACTTGTAACTTTCAGGATATAATTAATCTCCTTTTATAAAGTGCTCTTCATGGTCTGTCATTGGAACACTTCTTTTGGAAGTATTTCTTTAAAATAAATGAAGCACTTAAAAGCAATATATTCGGTGTTATTTATTTGGGAATTAGTGAAGAAAGTTGTGCTTTTCTGCTCTGATTGTGTACTCTGCTTTGCATGAACTCTATTTTTGTCAGTTAACAACTTTGTGTGTGAGAGTGAGATTATGCTATTACTGTCATTATTTAGGCTTCTGCAGCTTAGGGACAAGATTTTTTTTAATGTTCTTTTTACCATGTTGGCTAATACTTACTGTGCTCAAGATTAATGGTGGGCTCCCTGTAAGGAGTTTTTTATGGAGAGACTCTAGAAGAAATTACCTCTTATGAACATACAGGGAAGAGAGAGCCTCATCACTCAATGCAGCTGGGAGACAGACATCTACAGTACAATATTCTTGTATTTTCCTCATCTCAGAGCAGTGTTACAGTGATGTGGCAAAGGGGACTATTTCGAGTTTATGATCATGAAACAAAGAAACATTTTAAAGGGACCTTGTCAAGATTGGGAATTCTGATACTGGTATGGGCCTTCAAATGGACTGGCTTTTGGTTACCTCTGTCCTGTCTCCTAGGCTGCCCCCTCGTCCCCACAAGACCGTTTCTGTAAATATGTTGAAATAATCCACTGTCAGGATTTATAAAAAATCAGATCACAGCAAAGTAGCAAGTGGCAAGACAACAGCAAATGGGAGAAGAATCACTTCTGAGTGGGTAGCACAGGACTGCCCAGGCCTGGGAATGAGCAGTGAGCATAGTGCGCTATTCTACAGAGGTTCTTTGGTAATTTAGGATTAGGGATACCAAATGGTGTGCTCTTAACATTTTTGAGTTAATAGCTTAGCATTTTCAAAAACTGGTCCCTTATTGTCAGAGCTGAAAGGGTATTGACCTCTAAGAAAATGTATTTTTGTTGGGGATTTCCCCAGGCTTTCTTGCACCTTGACTTGATTTACTGCCACTACCAGACTTTTGGACAAACCTACCATGGGTTGTCACAGTAGAACCAAAATTTTTCCTCTTCTTCCCTTCTCTCTGATCACTTTTCTAAAGTGCTGGACTGTCTGAAGCACAAAAGGAGGGAGAGACAGTTCTGTAACACCTCTCAGTTTACAGTTCTGTAAATGACTTGTCAAAAAAGGGGCCCTAAAATCTTAAGACTGTTGATCTTCTGGACTTCAAGACTTTATTGAATTTACAGAAGTTAAGGTATCTTATATCATTTACATGTACAAAGCAGCAACTATCTTCTGAACCAGATATATTTTGAATATTTATGCAGAAACAGCTCCTTTATGCATTTTCAAATGTTCCTGATCTAGTTTAATCAATTAAAACAACATTAAATGCATTTGAATATCTCAGCTCTTTCTCTTATCAATATAATTCTCAAATGTTTTCTTTTCAGAGCCCAAGGTGATGAAAAATAGATTCATTTACTCTATTAGTTCTTATAATTGTGGCTTCAAGATTTTTTTCCCCTAATTTTGAAGCCACAAGAAGACTTTATGTGGCTTTAAAACTGCTGTTGGTTTTCATACCACAATACTCAAGGGCATATCTCTCCTTCAGGCTGCTATTGTTTGCAATCTGGAGATAAAGGCACACTTGATAAAACTCTTTTAATGATGTTAATATTAATACTTTGGTGAAATACTTTATCCTCTAGTAATAGCTTTAAAGAGTTTGTTGAGATTTTGTCATCTCATACATTTTAATAGAAAATTAGGTTTGTGATTAACAAGAAAAATATATCTACCTGTTACTTTATTTTACTTACAGTGTCATATAACGGCTGCCAGTGGAATAATGTATACCTTGCACCATATGTAGCTCAGCACTCGTGGTGAATACTTGATGCTTCAGACAGAAAGTGAGGTGCAAGCTAGTTATGAGCATTAGCATAGGCCACGCTGTTTAGTGTCAGTCCCATGGGAAGCTCTGTACAGAGGTAAGCTGCTCCAAGGGGAGGGTGTGAAGCACTTCTTTCTGAAGCAGGGAAAGCTCCCAATCTCACAGGTGACCCAGCTGCTCTGATACTCCCATTACAGGAAGAAGGTCATTTTCTTATCTGTAACCCAGCAGGACTGTGTAGGCTCTGGAGCTAAGCCAGGAACTCGTAGTTTTTCCATCTCTGCTCCTCCTCTGGGAAGTTTTTACACTCAAGGAAATAGTAGTAGCAGTTTGAGAGCACTTAATGGCAGGGCAATGGTGAGGAGGGCAGAGGAGTCCTCTGGAGGACTTTGTTGAATGGAAAGGATCCCAGTAAGCGTGTGCAATTGCAGTTGGTGAAGCTGTGCAATATCCACGTGGAAGGAAGCTCGGTTAGTCCTGGGGCAGGGAGCAGGGATGACTGGAGCAACGTCTGCTGTCATAAAAGACAAAAAGAAAAGATGCTTAGTGCTCAGGGACTTGCTTTTACTGCTGCCTGTCTGACAGCCATGATACACACTCTGCTGACTCCTCTGGCTCACATTTGTAACCCACTGTTACCATATTTGCCATGGGTCTCCTGAATCTCAGTTAAAACCAGCCATCCTCTAGGCTCTAGGTTTAGGTGGTCACATTTTTCTACACTGCCTGGTTTAGAAATGGGAATACTGATGACATGAACCAGAAGCTATTAAATTTATATCTAATTCCCCAACACATGTACAAGCAGGCTAAAGCTAAGGCTTCACTAAAGGGACTTAAGCCTCTACATGATAAGTCCTCCTGTGGGCTGTTAGTGAAACCACTAACAGGGTTTCTCGAGAAAGGTGGAAGCAGACCTGCTTAAGGGAAATCATATCTGGCTGTAGTCAATGGTATCTAATGCTATCAATACCCAACAGGAGGGAGACAACATTAGCCAAATAGGCCAGATTTACTCACATGTGGGAGAGAGAGTAGGGGAGCAACCTCTAGTCCCCTTGGTGGAGGACAGGGCTGCTTTGTCTGGCATGGGGCTGCATCACAGCGATGTAAGTGATACCACTATCCTTGCACGGGTCAATCACTTCAGATGCTATTGCATTCCCAGCTGCATAATTTATTGTGGCTGCCACGTGAGGGCTAGTGAAGACAGCCAGAATGAAGTGCTGTGCCAGTAACAGCCTTGGTAAATTAAGTAGTGATGGGCTTGAGCAGGAAGATTTTGATATGGATCTGAATTCTGAACAGCTCGAGTTCAAGGGAGCTGGGATCCTGGTTTTGGGCTCTGTCCCATTTAGAATTACAGCAAATGAACCCATCACCATTTTGAACCCAATGTTTCACACTGTGATAGTGGCTGTGGGAACACTTGATCAGCTGCTGTCAGTCAGAGCAATAAATTGGCCAGCTTTGTGTCAGCTGATGAAAATGCTACAGGAAAAAGTGCAGGCTCTAAATGTCCTTTGGTCTTTTTACTCTCAGGCCAAAAAACAAAAGATCTTCATAATAGTATAAATAAGAATGAATTCCCCAGATTCCCCTCTCTTTCAAGCTGGTAAAACAATCATCTTCTCTTCTTGCAATGCTCATCAGAGCTCAATTCTTTGTGTCACAGCCAAGTATAGCAAAGGCACTGCAAATAAGGGAAAATAAGCATTCTCTTCTTGCTTGTTGTGTGGAGTTATCTTAACACGATTCTTGCTGAATGCCACTTTGCAGGTCTCTTACACAGCCCAACTATATCCCCACCTGAAGGAACTTGCTTTCTCCTGAGAAGCTTCTCGGGGAGAAGTTTCCAACCCCTACATATGGAAGGATTTTAATCTTCTTGATACTATATGGAGTGCAGGATTCATACTGCATAATGAGATTCCACTACGAATCAGGACTGGACTTTAAACCTGTTAGGGCTGGTGTAATGTGTCAATTAAAGATAATCCTGCTTGGAGTTCCTTAAAAACACCCTACCAACTGTTGGTCAAACTAGTAGGGCTGAAAGTGCTGATAATTCAACAAGCTCAATCTGTGTAAGTCTATGAGCTTGGGCTATTCTGAGTGCATCTTTCTATCTTTCAGGTACATTATCCAGTGTGTAACTTTGAGGTGACACTTAATTGGCATGCTTAACTGGGAATAATGCTTCATTGCAAAATTCAGTGTATGGTTGTTACGTTGCAGAGAAACTGCTGGGAAGTGTAGCATGGCAGGAAACCTTCAGCTTGCATTAAGAAAGTACATTAAGAAAGTACAATATAGACTACATGGTAGCTTTCTCTTACTTAGTGAGGAGATGGACTATTATTTCAACTAAACTTGTCAATCTCAAGTGTTAACAGTCTCCTTGGCCCATGTTAGATGTCCTCTAGTTATGTGCATGAGTGCTAGAATTATAGAGCTAGCAAAAGAGTGATTTCCTGCTGAATGCCCAGTATTCATGACACAAACTTTTTCCTTTCATCTCCTGCTGCCCCAGGATTAATTAATACTATTTTCTAGACCTCTGTGGAAAGGGAAACAGTTTTTTATTTTTTATTTTGCTTTTCTAGATGTAATTGTTATTCCTGGTATTTTTTCTTTCTTTGCTTTTTTTTTTTTTTTTCCAGCATCATTTTTCTTCCAGAGAGTTCACATTGCCCAATGTAACCTTGCTATCAAAGATAATGGACTTTCTGAAAGACTCTTTAAGTCCCTTCTTTTATGAATAATCCTAATTGCCTAAACAGCCCATATGGCTTCTATGAGATTACTTGTTTAACTAATGGTTTCTCTCTCTTGTCTTACAGTTTCTTTCAATCCATCTGGTAATCCAAGGTTATAATTGGTCACAAATACTTTGTTAATTTGTTTTTGCAATTCAGAAAGAAAAAAAAAATCACTGAATAAATGGTTCTTCTTCTGTCACTTTGTAAGGCTATCATTCTTTGACAATTCAAAACTCTAAAAAAAAAGTTCTAGCAAAATTTGGATATGGTTTTATCTTCTCAGCTCTTCTGACTAGTAGTTTTAAATTCAATTTTCCCTATTATAAATCTACTGGGCTTACCTATTGTGTATGCATGACGGTAAATCTAACCATGTCAGTCTACGAATATGATTTAGGAAACACGGCTATTCTAAGGAGGGTATTTCTATCTTGACATTACCACGTATTGTGGTCCTTCACTGTCCTACAGTGCCTTTTAAGTAGTTGCCTTTTTCTAGTCTCAGGAGAACTTTTCAAGTGTGACGAGGTGATAATCTATAATAGGATTTCTTCCTACACAGTGCTCACAGGGTTTTGAAGCTAATAACTTTAGCTAGAGATATTCAACATTCTTGAAGGAAGGGTGCCTAAAGAAGGAATGATTTCAATTCCAATGTAGAACAATAGATCGCCAACCTAAAGGCTAACTGATGAGTGCAGATGTTCAGGGATCATGGCTAATTACATCAAAAGCTGGCAACCACTGGATTCTAAGTACCATATGTTGTTTCTCAAAAATAAGTGATGCTGCTCCCATCCAAGAGACTGCCACCACTGTCAAGAAGCTAATAAAAGAGTTTGGGGTCTCAGTGGATCTGCACTGGAGCCAAGGATGTAACTTTGAAGCTGCCACTTCACAGATACAGCCTAATGTTTGTGTGCCCAAGACCTAGACAGTAGTGCCCATGTTGCAAGTGTGAGAGTTACTGTCTCTTCCTCCTGAGAAAGCCCTTGCTAGCTGGAATTCGATGGGAAATTTGGTAGGAAAATAGGGTGCCTGTGCTAGTAGTAAAACAATGCAACACTATTGGAGGTATTTTGCAAATACTTTAAAGGCCCACCATTTGTTCTGTGAATTATGTCACCAATCAGACCTTGGAAGAGTCTCGACTATTTATTCCCTTATACAGGAATATTTGGGATATATGTCTTCCTCCTGCAGCAGCAGCTGCTGTCAAGCTCTGTACTCATAGCTGTGCTTGTCGGCAGGAAAGAGTTGCTCCTCTGCGTCACTTGAACCAGTTATACCTGCCCCAGTGCAGGGCTGGGGCTGAGGTTTCATCTCAGCTCAGCTCAGTTTCCTGCCCTCTCCAGGGGTGAGGTTTCCCTAGGCTAGGCACACAGATGGCTTGTCTCAGCCACGGTGCTTGGCGGGCTAGGCAGCTGGGTGAGTATTTTTGGGCTGAGAACTCCCTTTTCTTTCGGAGAGTCTGGAAATGGACCCCTGGAGAACTATGCAAATGGAGGCCCTTGGATATTAGCAGTGAAGGAAAGAAAATACCATGGAGTAGTTTTACACTGAATTTTTCAAGTAGCTCAGTCACAAGTATCTGTATTGAGAGAACATCTGTGCAAGAAAAGTTGCATATGCAATATAAAATAGTGGTCTTTTTATTGTTGGTTGGATGGTCTACTTATCCACACTCATTGCTTTTGCCTCTTATATTAAAAGCCAATCAAAGAAATTAAACACCTAGCAACTGCAGTGAAAAAATACTAGGAAAAAAAAGAGACAGAGATGAGGTCTCTGAGGTTTCAATTCCTAAACACAAGATCTCATCTTCTGTTTTATTACAGCAAATGGCAACTTGACCAGCAATTTGGGGAACAGAGTCATTAAGAAACATAATGTTAAATATCCATTTTTGAAAAGTCTATTCTGTGTAGTTTTTATGATACTTTATTTTCTTTGAATTTCAAATGTGTTGGCTGTCTTAAGAAAGAAATATTTTCTTAGAAAAAAGATCTAAATAATGAATAAAAAATGTGGTTTTAGCCAAGACCAGACATTGTAAAGGTAACTATACTCCACGTAGAAGCTCTGAAAGGACAACGTAGAAAGTTGCCATACCAAATTCAGTCATAGTTTCAACCCAACAAGATGGAATTTAGTGTAAAAAATGCAAAACCTTTAGCTGTATTAATTATGACATTTCTAGCTCAGAACACCTCACATAGTGATAGCTATCAAGAAAATCTTCATTTGGAGTGAGAGGTGCCTCTTCAGGTGTTCTGGAGCACTTGCTACACTCGCACCTTCGTGAAATTGTTTATAACCATGACACTTACTATCCCGCTGTTTACTCACATTTAAGATTAAGAAATTATTCATTGTTTAATACAGCATGTAATGCCTCTCCTAGAAAACACCTCCTCTGCGCAAACATACCATGTATTTATTATGAATGAAACTCATTAATAAGTAGTGCAATCAATATTTGAGCTCTCGCAAATATCACATGCTAGAGGTTGCTGTTTGGCTGCTATTCGTCTTAATGTCAGGATTTGGAGAACAGGTTGTACTTCAACGGAGGTATCAATTTCCATAAGTCAGAATCAGAAGTCGTGTCACCTGTTTTGCCATCTATCTACTAAATCTTTCATCTGTCTCTTGCATACATACACACACATTGGACTCACTAGTTATGGCTGCAATACTTGCTAGTTTACTTTTACAGTTCTTCCCACCTCTGTGTTTATGCCCCAGTCAGGAAGATCTTTTTTTCATATGACTCCCCATTCGATTACCTTCTACTCAAATAGGCAAATAGTTTTCCTAACCAGATTCTCACTGACATATACACTTCATCATGTGTGAGACATTTCAGTTTAGTCTGGCTCCTTGAGATTTAGAAAAGGTTGAAAATATAAGTACGATGGATCTTTTTTTTTTTTTTTTTTCTTTTCTGAACTCAGTACATAGAAACTCCCCTGTACATCTAGAGAAATCCAGACCTGATGAAGAAGCAGTGATGTAATGTGAGAGTAAGTCTGAGTAAATGACTAAATTTGTAGGAATGAAGAAATGATCCCACAGGGTGAGATATTGGCTAGGTGTGGGATTTAGCATAATTGCAGAATGGCTGCCTTTAAACCTGCTCAAGTCCTCTCTGAAGCTTGCTGGTGGCCACAGAGAGAAGCAGCCGAGACCATTGCTGGTTAGTGGCCAGGTTTTGGTCCTGGACACGTGCCCCACACTGCAGGACAAACAGCTCCTGTGTTGAGTAGTCCCCCACCTTCCCTGTCCTCCATCCCTGCCTCACCCTGACAGGGATGCTTGCTGCCCTGCTCTGCCACTGCCCCCTGCAAGAGGGAGGCTGTGCTCACCACAGAGATGGAGAACCTCCTCCAAAGGCTTCTGGTACCGTTTTTTTTCTGGTGTAACCTCTAAGGAAGACATACTAGTCTAAATAAATAAGCTGTTCACTTCACAATGTGCTTTCCAAGTACAGCTCTTTTTACCGTGGAAAGAAGAAGAAATACTGAAGTAAATGCAAAATTAATGCATATATATATATATGTATATATGTGTGTGTATATGTATATATATATATATATTCTTCTCTTTCTCCTGAGGTGCCTTTGGAATTAGAGTAAGTTACTTTCAGGGACCTTAAAATATTCCTTTTGAAACTTCTTAACCTTTATAAACTCAAATTTGTCTTCTTGAGCATGAAATCACAGTTTTTCTGTTTCCTTTTTGTCCCTAATTCTTACAGCAATTCTTTTAGAATGCCTGTTTTACAACTCTTGCCTATGTCTTCTCTTCTGAGAAAAGAAAACCCACTGCAGCAAGCCTTATTCTACATAAAGCTGGGCTGGAGCCATTCTACTATTTGTTAGGGCTGGTCTGTTCAGATTATTTATCTAACTCATTTTATGAGCAATGTAATACCTGACCCATGCACAGACAGACATCCAGGCATCAGGCTTCATAGCTTCACTGTAAGTAAATATATAATACAGTAAAAAGTAAGAATGTAGCAAGATCAAAATTGTAAACAGAGTTCATAATGTCCAACTGAAGTCATATGAAGACAGATGCCTCAAAAAATCACAGGAATATGTATGCTTGCAATTTAATTTTGTTACACAAATGTTTTAAAATGTAATTGCGGCACTTTATAAATTCAAATTTCTGCCTTTTACTTTGGAGCTGTTAAGCAGTAAAATACCTATTTGTTCCTAAAGGCAATATAGGTACAGATTTCACTGTCTTGTTTTCTGCTGTAGGTCTAGAAGCCTTCATCCTCCTCCTTGTTTTTTTTCATATTATTTTTTCTTTAGGTATGTAAGAAGCAGATTTGCACAGCAATCCAGTACAGCCTGTGTAAATCACTCCATCCAAATCAGCAGAGCTATACTGATTTACACCAGCTGAGGCACCAGCTGAAGACAGTCGTAAATTTTGTGGTGATGTTTGACTTCAGACTTCCTCCTTTTTCAAGGATATGTGTGATGAGATCTCTCACGTATCTCATGGGCAAGTGTGTTGTGCCTTTCCTTTTGAGAAGCTGTGTGGGTTTGTGCTACATGTAAGTCCTAAAGGTGTTTTTAACTGTCCTTGATTGTTCTTCCACTAAGGCTGCAGTTAAGCATAGCTCTGAAGAAACACTGCTTATAAAGAAACTATAGGTTTTTGTGTCTTTTTTTTTTTTAATATATATATATTGATATACTTAACACATGATGTATTAATCAAATAAATACCACTTCAAGCAGTGCATAGCTGATTTAAGGAAGAATATTCTCCTCTCTTAAGCACAACTGAAAGCTTATATACGGGGGGGAAAAAAAAAAAAATAGGAACAGTTATCTCCTGAACTGTATCAGCGTCCTCTGATATAGCCATCTTTAAAGCACTCCTTTGGGTAATAGTACTAATTAAATCCTGCAATGCTTATTCAGTCTTCTGTCCATAAAAACTCCCACTGATGGGATCTGAGAGTCCTCTGAAAAGCAGGGCTAACTTTATTTATGTGTACAGATATGGAATTAGATGACTAACATTATACAATGTGTTGGAAAATGTTGGCCTCCATGCTCAAGGACCACAGAACAGGAGATTTCTGAGGTGGGCTGATAATCAAACGAAGCTCTCTCGGCCTTGTACCAATATAAAGGTGCAAAGAAATCTACAATTTATATAGCTGGGTAAAATTTCTTTCCTTCAAGGGGAAAGAAAAAAAAAAAAAAAAGAAAAGAAAAAAGCAAGCATTGAAATGATAGAAAAGGAAATCAATAGTGACTTACTACATAATATATAAGAAATTTATGGGACATGAGTTCAAGGTAATGTAAAATTACAAGAAGAAACTATTTCAACTATTCATACCTAATGCTCTGTTCCGAAATAGAGAAAATCTCTACACAAAGCCATCAATACCAAAACATGTGGTTTGCTGAAACATTATTTTAATGGAAAAAAGCACAGAAAAATTAACTACACCATAATGTAAGTTTGTCCTATTGTATATGGATAAGTCCTTTGTAAACTTTTGTCACAGTTGGGTGATTGTGACATGACATAGTGTTGATTCTTCTGTTAGTTGTGTTTTGGTACCTACTGCCTTGTTCTGTCCAGATTTCCGTGGTTTGAGCAATGGAGCTTTTTTTCTTACTGAAGGAATGTTAGGAAGCATTTTGTGATATTCTGCCTAAATATTACCAGGTTTGGGGAATGTGTCCTATGTTCCCCACTGCTGTTCATGTGCAAGGTCATTGTGAATGTGACCTTCTTCAAAACACCCTGGCAATGCTACTTTACCTTGTCACATCCTTGCACCCCAGTTTTCAAAAGTCTGTTGGGAAGTTAGTGGGACTGTGACTCCTTTGACAAATTTTCAGAGCTGCCTGTTTACATTTTGATGATTTGGCCTTATGTCCTGAATGTTAAACATTTAAATCCCTCTGGCTTTGCAAAGCTAAGAGGACTGAAGAGAGATAGGGATTGTTTCTGTATAGCACTTGGAAGAATATCAGGTAGTTTATTTTTGCCTGTTCATCCAGCTGCTCAGCCATTTACCATCCTAATAAGTCTAAGTAGGCAACCTTCTGTTTCCCTAAGGAGTCTAGATTGCCTGTGGCTACGTGGATTGGTCTCTAATAGGCAAAGTATCCTATACGCAGAGGATGTCGTGCTGGTACATTGACATTTGCTCGTGGAGGGGAGTTTGCCTTCACTGTCCATCTCTTCAGCTTTTGCAGGCAATTTCTGCAGAGGCTGCAGATCCTGAACATTGGTCCCCCACCTCCTGCAGGGGTAACCCTCTCCCCTCCATGGGGTGCAGGGGCTCCACACACTGGTGTGGGATCAGGACTGAAGCAGCTCAGGCATCACCCTGGAAAGCTGCTTGGCATGCAGTGTGTCTGCTGTGTTTGGCAGCCTGGTGTTTCAAGGCTAATCAGCATGTGCTGTAGCACAGACAGCACAGTTTAGAGTGGAACTGACCCTCAAATGTCCCTTTTCAGGAGAAACAGCAAGGGTCAGATTAAGCAAGTCTCACTGCTGAGCTGACTAGGCTGGAAGATTGCTTTGGTCTTGCTCCTGGCTTCAGGTGGCTCCTGTCTTGGCAAGGGTCATCAGGCCCAAAAATGGTCATCATGCCCAAAAAGATGGGGAAGGCTGGCTTTGGACCCATTCCCAGCCTCTGACCCCTGTAGCTGCCCAGTGGGATGCCCACATTCGGCCCTCATCCCAGCCACAGCTCTGACTCAGGGGAAAGGAGATGCCAGGTAGCTGATGTCAGCTACCATCAGTTTGACATTAATACCTCCAGTGATTAGTGCCTTAACAAATAAGTCATTAACTGCAGTTTCAAAGTGATTTTAACAGCCAGAGCACACTGCTGCTAGGAAAGGAAAGAAATTTTTTGATATCAATATTTTAACGAATAGGGAAGAGACTGTACCTGCTGCTGAGTACTTTGTGTTCTGTTTTAAAGAAAACAAGAGTTCTGCAGATTTTTTCCTATTTTTTTCTTCCTTAGTAGTAGAAGATCAATTTTTCTGGCTGGACACAACACAGAAGAGAAACTCTCAGGCTTGTAATTCCCTTGAACAGGCAGGGAGCTTGCAAAGCAATTACGGGCTTCTGTGGATTAGGATAAATAGCCCCTCTGAACTACGGTGTAGCTACATACAAAACCAAAGTATGTCCTACAGCAATCTCTGCTGTGCTTTGGTCTAGCTTGAACCTGCCAATGACTAACCTGATATATGACTTTCTCAGAAGCCTAGCAATAAGTAGAATTATTTATGAAATTGCCAGACAACTAAAACAACGCTTGCTCTTCCTCACTCCTAAGCCACAATGAACCTCAGTGGCACTCTGTTTTTTCCTGCAAGGAGGTCTGAAGAGACACAGTGTTTTTAGTGTTATGTTATGTTCTCCTCAGAAGGAATCGGGGCATGGCAGGAGATTGGCGAGAGCAAACATCAAGATGTGAGGAATTCCTTCTCCCACTGAAATTTTGAATGAATTTTCAGAAAACAGAAGAACAGTTTCAATATTTCTAGGAAGATGTCAGGGTACTTGACTGACTGAAGGTCCATTTGGATCTCAGTGATGGTTGGGTACCTAGGAGTTTCATTCCTCATTACCTGTCTGTGTATCATGATGCCCCTCTTACTCCTGGACATAGAAGGATATGTGCCAGTATCCTTTTTAAGGCCTTTGGGGGATCAAAGCTCTAGGGGCAGGAGGAAGGAACAGATTCTCTATAGTCTTCAGAAACTCCTGCCTCCAGACTGTGAGATAAAGAGGCAGGAGAGAGAAAGGCAGTGGAGTGGGAGCAGCAGAGCTCCTTAATGCACAGCTTTTCTCCGTGGATCAGGCTTCAGCCCATGGCTGGGGCTGCTGAGGGAGTGCAGGAATCCCACTGCTGGACCAGGGTGCTTCAGCTGAGCCCTTGTCCACTTACCGTCATTAAAGGAACCACAATCCTTTAAATGAGACATGACTTAGCCATTACTTTCTGGTTATGTTCCAAATGAGTAATCATATTTTACACAGGTTGCACACTCTTCAGGGAGAGTTTTTGATCTATACTTAGGCTACTCACTATTAATAACGGGGACCTTTGCAGAGGTAGGTGATAGCTCATTAACATTCTTCCCAGGACCTTCTATGTTTAGATGTTGTGTTGATAATACTGTCTTCTGGTACAAGTGCTCAGAAATAAAACTCTAATATAATCGGCAAATTAGCTGCAGAATAATAAGCTTCATTACAGCTAGCCAGCTACTCCAGCCTTCTGCTTTTATCAATGAATTAAAAGCTCTTCATCTGCAGTTATTACTGTAACATGACACGGCAGCAATGCTGAACAGTCGAGAAGGCGATTTTGCTGTGATAAGCATGGTCCCCCACAGACTCTGTGGTTCTGTAACATGCATCCCCAGCCATGGGATTGTTCTCCATAATCAAAGATTTCATTTAAAAATAAAACTGCATTACATCCAGCGTGCCTGTAAAGGCAGCTTTTAAAATAGTCCTCCAGTGTAGGACAGCGTCAGGATGTCAGTCCGAGACTGCAGGCAGACAGGAAATTATCAAGCCTAATTCAGTCGCTGCATTCCTCCCTGTGTTTTGTGCAGGGGACAATGAGAAAATGTTCAGGTCCCTGCACAAAGACAAACTGTGGCAGTTGAAAGCTTAGGGAAACCCTACCTTCTCTTGGGATTTCTGAACTTCCCAATGGCTTTTTGTTGAGTGCAGGGTCCTCGCTGGTGTCAGCGTTCTTTTCTTAGGAATTTGTATTTGTCCAAGGCCGAGATTATTACTTTTAATCCTTCTTCTTCCTGAGATTTAGAGTTCCTTGTGCTGAAATATTCTTTCCATGATGGTTTCCAATGGTGTTTGCTAAAGTTCTATCTGGCATTTTAGGGCCGGTGTAACTAAAGGTACAGAGATAAATGTATGCCAAAAACAAACAAACAAACAAACAAAAACAGCTTGGAAAAGTTTTTGCTGTTGTTGTTTTTTGTTTGTTTGTTTGTTTGTGAATTTATATCCACACATCTTTAAAAGTGATTGTCAGCTACATATCTGATTGGAAATCCTTACTGATTTCAGCATAGGCTATCCAGGGCTTATGTCTCCCAGGTTCCATTTTGAAAGGGGTCTTGTCTGTCACTCCCTGACTTTGGTAACAGCCCAAATGTTTCTTTTCCAAGTGGAAGGTCCTTTGAATGGCGGTCATCAGACACAAGGACACAAGGGCTTTGTGTGAGTGGTGACAGAATTAACTTTTTGGGTGCTTGGGTGCGTGGGAAAACTCCTACATTTCTCCTGTATAAGGTCTTCCTGTACTTCTCCTGCTCTAGCATGCTGAGGGCAATGGCAGCAGCAATGTAGCATTGTGCTGGCTCTCCTTGGAGTTGGGAACTGCTGTGAGAAGCTGGAGGAGAAGGTAAGCTCAGAAGAAAACAAGAGAGGGGGGGTTGTTGGCTGGACTGCAGTCACCTTCTCATCATTGACAGTTTCAGGTGTAAAAAAATCAGCAGGCAGTGTAATAGCACACTAAGCATATGGACATAAATTTTATTTATTTATTTTCTCAGGAGAAATTTCTCCTAAAAATCTCATTCTCCCCCACTCTCTCTAATAAATCTGGTAACAATATTGTCATTAGCCTTCTCTCCTTTCCTTCCCTAAACTCTTCAGAATGTGTTTTTGTATGATACAATGGCTGAGGCACTGGAAACAGCCTGTATTACCTAAGTACAGCTTAATCCCTCCTGCTGGCACAAATAAAGGGACGACACGAAGGTGGGAATGAGTACCCAGCAGAGGCTTTTTAGGTTACATTACAGTTCAGGAAAAGTTGTAGGTACTCATATGTCGAGGATTTAAAAAATATGAAAAAGCCATCCCTTCAAAGTCCATCTTCCTTTTTTGAACTTTCTAACCTTTGGGCTTCTTTCTCCAAGAATGAACATAAGCACTGAGTGCACCCTATGGAGTCAAGAACTTGGAAACTTTTTAGAAAGATCAGAAATCTTTTTAAAAGTAAAAACCTGAAAACAATCTCAGCCTTACAACTTGATGTCTTTGAATGCTTTAGACATGACTACGCAGTTCGGTATGTGGAAAAGAATAGCTTTTCTTTTTTTTTTTATGAAAAATCATATTTCTGAAATAAATGTTTTTGCTGAATTTCATTTTGTTTGTGTGAAAAAGCATCATTTTCTAAATAAAAAAGTTCAGCTGCTGTGTAAGAAGGCTCAAAGAAAAAGACATTTTTTTGAGTTTGAGTGACTTTTTTTGTGCATCTATTTTGAAATGCCAGCTCAAAAATGAAATGCAAGTTTGAATCTTTTCCAGGCTTGCCATGTGAAAACAGCACTTTTCTAATAAAACAATTATTTTATCTGCTGATTTCTTTCTCCTTTTGATCTGCTTTAATAATGATTAATACCAGACATAAGTTTATAGCAAGTCTTTTTTGGCATGTGCCACAGATAGCATGTACATTACATGTTGGCTCCAAAAATAACCAGTCCAGTCCAGGTAACATTAGCCTCTGCAGGTGCTCGTGGAAGGTAGGGCGGGAAGCGCTCTCCTCCTCAGACAACTCAGCAGCTCCTTGCCAAGGAGCTGGTGCAGAGGAGGCCTGGTGTCTCCACCTAGCCAAACTTCTCAGCTGAATCAGTAACACCGCTGATGTGCCAGCGTTTGTGGGCTTCCAGGGCTTTGGTGGCCTTCTTGGTCACTGATCTCCTGTGCTGGATGGAGACCAGCTGTTTTTGTCCAGGCCAGGGCAATAGCTTTCCAAGGGATGGCCCATCCAAGAACCAGTTAATGGCTGTTGTATTAACTCCTTCAAGGAATTTTTATTCGGTTTTATCGGGGCTGAATGGCGGTTTGATTTCTATTGCACATTCGTCTCTGTGTAAAGATGAGGCAGGACTGTTTCTGAGCCAAGGAGAGGCCCATCATTGCAGGAGACAAGAGAACAAACACTCTCACAGTATAATCAATCTTATAGAGCAGATGGATACAGTAATTAGAGCAAAAACAATTTTGCCAAGAATATTAACATTTCAACAGTTTATCAGAAAGGGGGTGTTGACACCGGTCAATAATTTTCTGATTATTGCAAAAACATCTTAAGTTGTTGACTGTTTTGTGCAAAATGGGACAGACTAATTTTGGCCTCCTGACCTTGTTTACAGCGATGGGAGGTAGCTTTGCCACCATTTTTTTTTTTTTTTTTTAAGACAAACAAACAAACATGTGTTTTTCCATGATTTGAAGGTATCCTAGGCCATAAAGATGTATGGGGTTTCCAAAGAGCATATTTATTTATATTTTACTCAGTCTCTTGATACTTGGGTGCATGTTGCAAAAAATTAAACAACTGTTGCCAACAGTTAGCATGAGTCAAGTCTACCCATTCCTCCCCCTCTTCCCATGCGTAGATGAAATAAACATCGTGCCAATGAGCCCCCCAAAAAAGAATAAGAATAAAAAATAATTTAGAAGAATCCAAGTACTTCAAAGTTTAAAACACTTCCTTCACTGGGTAGGAAATACTTTCTATTTGATTTCTATCAGCTGAGTGAAAAACTGACAAATATATGTGAGACATGGAAGGAAATACTGGAGTTATATATATATAAAGTATGAATGAGGGCAGGGGCATTTTACAACTGTTAATGTAAATGTCACTCATCTATTTGTCCTTCGTTTCCTTTTTGCCCTTCCCACTTTATTCTTTTGTCTATTTTCTCACATCAGTTCCTCTGTTTCCTCCCCTGCACTGTTCCTCACATGACTCTGTCTGAGATCTATTCTCCTCATGCTATTTCAGTGTTGTGCCCATTAGCACTGGTGCTGCTACACAGACCCAAGACATCAGATCCTTCTACTGTGTTGAAAGACACTCTCAACTACTACTGGAAGGGATTCCTCCTTGATATACCCCTTGATATACCTTGATATACCTGCAGGTTACAGAGCTGGACGTGAGCTTCTCAGAGAAGTCAGGACAAATCCCCTGAAAGCATTTCCTGCTCCTATAGTCAGCAATTGCACACATTCAGTTATTATGAAAGACTGGAGTTGTGGATATAAATTCATTTTTTGTTTCTTGCTTTGCATGAAGGAATCACAGAAGTCAGGCTCAGAATGAGGCCGTGAAGGAGAAATCAGCAGAAGGAAGGAATTTCCTTGGTATCAGGAATGCCCTGCTGCCTACCTCCTGCAGCTCTTATGCCGAAGATGGGTAAAATACCAAAAGGACCGTGTGTCCTACAACTTCTGACTAGTGGCAGTAACACTTCACGGCTCTAACTTTATAGCCTTAAACTGAGACAGTACAAATGGTTTGATATTGATGAGCATTTCTTGCAGCAAAACCAGACGGTATGACCTTAAATCAAATTTGTTTAGCCCCTGTCTCAAGTGCCAGGTGACAATGAGGCCAGCTCCTACCATAAGCCAGAGCAACTTCCTGCTTGAAGTTACACTTTCTGGTCCATGACATCTGTGGGACCACAGCAGAACTGAGGGCTCAGGTGGATGAGTTAATGTGTTGGCTGCTCACTTTTTTTTGCCCTAACACAATCTTAGGAGGTGCATTGAAGAGGTGCAGTCCAGCGGTCATGAGTATGTCTTGGAAAGGGTGAGGGATGATATCAAATCCCTTGATCCTCCTCAGTAGAATAGCTTACTGTTTATGACGTGGGAGCTGGCTGTAGGGCTTCACCTCCTTTTTAAAGGCAGAAGTCAATTAAGACTTTATAATATGATGTCGTGAAAATAGAGATTTTTCCTCTTGCCATAGCAAGTAGCCAGAGACCAGGAGCAGAGCAGCTCAGCAGTTGCAGTAGAAAAGGGGCAGCTGCTACTCAGAGCTCTTACAGCTGCTCCGTACTGGATCTGGTGGGTTAAAAGTCTGGGCTTAGAAGTCCTTGTGAGAATAATTGTCCCATCTACTCACTGTCTGGCAGGGGTTGCCATCGACAGCTGACATTGATTAACCAGGGGAGAGAGTGGGTAAGTGGGTAGAATCCTATCTGCACGTAAAATTGAAGCTAAATCACTGGAAATTTGCCCCTGTGAATCCTTAAAGGTCAAGAGTGTGGATCAGAGATCGAGTAGTGCAGGCCGTGGTGAGAGAGTCAGTGCGCTCAAGGGCCTGAAACAGCTTGAGTTTTGGCTGTCAGGGCTTGTGCAAAGCATCTCCCAGAAGGAGGTGGAGAGGAGCAGGGCAGTCTTACGCCAAGCCCTAGGGCAGGCGGTGGCAGATGCTGCACACTGGAGCGGTGCTCCATGGGACACGATGCCAGCCTGAGGCTCTGCCTGCACAGGAATGATACATTGGATTAGGCTATTCACCCTGGCTTCAGGAATGAGCTGTATCAGACGTGAAATGCAATCACATTGCTTTGATCTGCTTTCCCACGGTGCGCTTTTTTGTCCAGCAGCATGCTTGCAAGCAGTGCCATGCTTGTGTACCACGCAGAGCCCAGGGGATGTACCCAGGGCTGCAGTGTCCATCCGTCCGTCCGCTCGCTGCACCCTGGAGGGCATTGTAGAAAGCCTAGTGACAGCTGGAGGAGACCTGGGATCAAATCAGTACATTCCTGTGATTATTCTCCCAGCCATCCTGTAGTGCACCCTAAATAGCTTTGGGCTGATGTAACACAAGGGAATGATGCAAATATACAAGCCTATTTTTTCCAGTTGTCCCAGAAGCCCTCACTTACCTTTCTCCCACGTGAACCTTTCCAGTGGTGCTTTTCAAGAAGAGAATGGAACAGGGCAGGTAAACCTGAATGAAAGTAGGATGGGCACAGGGGGGACTGAAAGAAAGGTGGTACCACATAAAAACAGCCTGATTTCACAGGTAAGTGGGTCAAAGGGGCCTCAGTTCACTCTTGCTGCAGTTGGAGCACAGTTGTGAATAGTGACTGCACTGGTACCATGGCAATGACCAAAGTGCGTTGGGTATAAATTGTTATACTGGCCTGTGTGGGAGGGAATGTTTTCTAAATAATCAGGTGACCCACTCCTCAATGAAATTATTCAGGTCAGTTGTTTTAAAATCCGGTTATGAACAAGACAGGGAATAGAGCATACAAACTGCACTCAGCGTACCTGAGCAAGAACACTGCCGCTTTTAGAGCTCTTGCATTCGTCTCACTCATGACTATGGAGCACTCGAAGCAGCCATGCCCCTGCTATGAAACAGGGTGTGCAACAAGGAGGTCTGCAGTTCAAAAAAAATTTTAAGCTGTTGCTTAAACCTGCTGCCTGATAATCTCAAACATTGACTTTATTTGCCTTATAAGAAATTTTGAGTTTTCTCTGTATTCACCCCTCACAATTTTGCAGGTGTTTGTTAAGGAAGGAATCTGCTGCTACCTTTTTGCAAGCCTTCAGTATTTAACCTTTCCTCTAAAACAAGTCCATAAGACTGATCCTTCTTTCTGTGTTTTTGCAGGTTGTTCCTATATCTACATCTAGTATGTGAACCATGAGTGCTTCTCACTTAGTTTTTTATTTCTTAACTCAGATCTCCTTTAGTTTAAACTAGTCTTACAATTCTCCACTCATTGTGAGGCATGACTGGCCCTAAGAAGTTTGTATCCAGATACTTCTCCTCTGTCTTCCTTTTCTGTCTCCTTCAGTCTCTCAGCTGTTATTAAATTCCTATTAGGCTGGGGGTATAGCATTTTTCCCACTTAGGCAAGCCAACAACAACACCTGTACTTATTTCCCAATCCAAGCTGTCATGCTGATAATGATAAAGAATCACTTTCCCTACACTTTTGAAAGGACATCCTCGCCTAGCTTTCCCTGCCATTGTTTGCTCCAAGGTAAGATGTTTTCTAAAAAAAAAATCTTCTGCTTTCCCCATGTAAAAATGTAGCCTGAGGAATAAGGGCCTTTTTAAAGTTGATTATAAGAGAATAAAGAGAAAGAAGGAGTATAGGGGCATGCTTCGAGCCGGGAAGCCCCCTTGAGATGGGGTAAGAAGTGATGCACAGCTGTGGGCAGTGCTGCCAGTTACAGGATGGTGTCCTTCTTTAATGCAGATGTAGAAGAGCAGCAACATCCAACAGCTGGTCTTGCAAGGCTGTTTATTTTGTAATGCGAATAACACAAGAGTGCTCTTTGCCTTGAATTATGTTTTGGGAGAAAGTCTGTGGCAAAGTCAGCAACATTCTACACAATTTTTTTCTGGCCCCAATAATAACAAATCATTGCAACTGGTTTAAAATGTCAGTAGCAGTCTGAAGCTTCTTGGGGAAAGTTATTTGCCCCAGATTTTTACCCCAGAACTGTGCATGCTTACATAGTTCTGCATACCCTCAGAAGCAATTTTTTTTTTCTTTTTTTCTTCTGTTCTATTGCCCTGTGATAAACATGCAGGCCATACAACACATGTGATTTGTTTCAGCTCCTATGGCACATCTGGTTCGAGGAGGAGTTAAGGCTGTAAACATGCTGTTTGTGGTTGCATGGAATCCTGTCGGAAAAGGAGGTTGGTTTTTTTTTGTTCCACAGACTGTATATTGCTTTAGCATATTGTGTGGGTAAGCAAGGGACATGGAAAGAGAGCCCTACCTTCATCTGCCATGGCAGCTGCCAGTCTGAAACTAAGGAAAAAACCTGCATGCACTACATGGTGGGGTGGCACCAGAACACACACTGTTATGGAACCTCTTTTGCTGTGGACAGGCAAGGAGGCTTTTGTGTTATGCTGTATCTTATATTATGCTGTATCTCTGTTGGAGATCATGGTACATTTCTGGTCAAGAACATCTTCTACAGCATCCTGCTGGTACCGTGTAGCCTTCTGGGGTGTCCCTCTAGCACACCCTGTAACAGAGCCCACTCCTCCAGGATAGCTACTGTGACTTTCCTGATGCTCCCATTCTTCTCTGTCGTCATCCACTTTTTCTCTTCCTGCTTCCCTCTGGGACACATATCCTCTCTGCCCCCTCTACCCCATCACCCCAGGGACTACTTGCCTGCTGGTGGCTTTGCTCCAGACAGCACAATCTCTCTGATGAAAGTGAGCTGTTCCAGAAAACCTATAAGGCTCACAGCACGAACAGTGATGATAAGAGGTAGGTGACGACAGATATGTACTGTATTTACTGCCTAATAGTAAACCGTGGTGCACATATCCAAGTGCTTGCATGTAAGAGGAGAGATGTCATTTGGGCAGGCTGACCCAGAGCAGGAAGGGCGCCTGGGCCAGTCCAGTGCAAAACAATGCGGCGGGGGGTGGCGGGGGGGCTGCCAGTAGCTGAGCGGTTGGGAAGGCTCCCGTATGAACCTAAAAGCAAACAAACGCACTGCCAAGTAGTGCTGCTCCTGCTCCAAGGAGGATCACTTATTGCAGTTTGAATTATTAGCTCATTTGTTGTAGTAAAAGACTGTGTGGACGCAAGGCACTGTGAGGAGACCAAACTAAAATTACATCTGTGTGCAAAAAAGGCCTGGGAGTGTATTTATATCCCTGCTTTGCCATGGGACTCTTATTCAAAGCACAATATAAATCATTATGTAAAAATCAAAAAAAACCTTTGGTCTCTGCAATGTACCTGACATAAAAACACACAGTCGATGTTAAGCAGAATTGCTAATACTTGATGCTCAAGTAGATCTTCAGCAGTATGTTATTTACTGTTAATGTATGGGGCATTCGCTTTGGCAACTGGACTCAGCAGCAGTGTTTGGTGTTTTCCCAGCACGCAACCAGAGTACTGAGTCAGAAAATCACTGAAACCATATCACTGGTTCAGGGAAACCTTCTCTTCCTCCTCCACTTGCTTCACTGTTTTATCTTAAATAAATAAATAAGCATGATAATTTACTTTCAAACCTAGACATTTCTTTCTGCATCATCTGCCCAGTTCAAAGTAGCAATGCAAAGTGCAGCTCCAGAAATCCTCTACTGTAGGGCAGGGAGACTTTGCAATAGCACTCAATCTTTGTATGTGTGCTTGGGGCATCTGACTGCCCCCAAGCCATGGCCCTCCTGGAATAGGGGGCCTCTTTGGTTTCATTTCAGGCTTCAAAAACGCTCACTGGAGACTCCAGTATATCTGCATAAATCTTGTCACTTAAATATAGATTAATGGGAACCAGCAGGGAGTAAAAATACTCTACTTTTTATGGTAAAAACCATAAAGAATGGTAAATGCTTAACTTCAGTTTTATAGCAAAAGCTGTCCTGCCATCCCCACCCAGCACTCAGTTCTCTCTTTTTTAGGCATTTGGCTTTATTCACAGCTCAAATTTTATTCCTAGTAAGCACTATTATTTCCCCATACTTCCCTAAGCACATACAAAATACTCTATTTTCATACACTGCCAGCAAAGTCCTACTCAGCAGTGAGTTCTACTGACAACTTCCCAACTAATTGTCTTTTTGTCTGGGCTGCATTTAGAAAGAGACTTCATTACTGAAACCAAGCCCAATTTCTTGATCTCCAAAGAAATGGAAAGTTTGTTGATAGGATTATGACAGATGATGAGAAAAAGGAACAGAAAAGGGCATAAGGTATTTCCTAGGTAGTCTAACTGGTCCTAAAGTCAAGGTGACATATACTGGTAGTGGCTTAACTTCTAACAGTATAAACCTCTTGAACTCACATAACATTGAGATCCTTAATATCTGTATCACCTTTGAGGATGCTGCTAAGGATTTAACAGAAATACTTTGATCACTCAGGCCATGGTAAAAGACTTCTTTCAGCCCACCCACGGGGACACAAAATGCACTGACTCAAACCTCTGAGCAGGTAATGTGTGACTGCACAGGCTGGACCACTTGGAAGATAACCTCATCTAGGCCAGGAGAAGGAAAAACAAAGGTAATGGAAAAGAAACAGCTATAATAACCATCTGCAAGCCCACATGGCCTCCACTTCAGCACCCATAAAACTTAAAAGGATAAAAGAAAAGGAAATTGCTTTCGAAATTGAAAAGACAATTTTATAAATATTTCTTCTTATGCTTTTATAGGGTGTTGGACTTGTTGCCCTATTTCTGTTATTAGGAGTGCTGCATATATTAGCTTTTAGCATGAAGGGGAATAAATTCCGGGAAAGTGGCATTTTCCTTCTACCCTGCATATGCACACATTAGTTTAAAAGTGAGTTTTATTTTTATTTTTAATCTTAAGCTTAATCTTACTGCAATGGGCTCTTGGCTCTTCAGCTGTCCCCAGGGTGCCAGTGGCACCATCCTGCACGTCAGCTCAGCTTGCACTGCACAGCAAGTCTGGATCCCAGAACAAACGACCAAAACAAATGATCCCATTTACAGTATGAGAAGAAAGTCAATGGTGTCCACAGAGGCTTCCCTGGACTGAGCTTAGGTTATGCCCTTTTGCAACCAGCACAGCTGTTGGCTATCAATAGCTTTATACCTAATACAAGTTTCTTAAGTGATAGTATAGTCTTGCTGTCTTTTCCTTAAATTGTGATGTCAAATTACACATCTGTGCCCCTTCTAAGGCTTGTTGCCCTCCCAGCATGGCATGAAAGCTCCATTCTTTTAAATCAAGCCCAAAGCCTGGTGCAGCCTGGTGCAGCCCTGGGAGCAGCCCAGAGGTGCCATGGCTGGGACCCGCTCAATAAACCCGTGGGTGCTGAGACAAAGGCCATGGACAACGGTGATTTTAAATGTGGTATGAAAGACTGCCTTGCTACCTAAGGATTATCTTCTTAAAGAACTGAATGGGGCTAAAAGGAGAATTTTTCAGCCACTTGTGCTTTTGAAACAAAACTGAGGTTTGCAAACTTTTAGTCGTTTTAGAATCGCTGTGCTGAAATTGAATCTCATGTTAAAAGCTAAATTACACCAGGTGGAAGCTGTCCCTCCTCTAGGAATGGAGAACAACTGCATACATGTCATGTACAAGGTTCAGCTGTAGACTCCTCTGTAGCCTAGACAAGAGCTTTGCATAAATTCAGAGCTCCCCAGTTATGATGGCTTTATCAAGAGACTTATTAGTGATCATTTAAAATTATCTTGCTTAGAAGGGGACTGCTATGTGCAAAGCCTATCTTTCCTATGTAGTATGTGACTAATAATGGTTTATTTATTATTTTTTTTAATGTTTCTACATTAGTGCAAGGAATAGTGTTAGCATAATTCTAGTGTAAAAGAAAACCAGCTGTATCCATTATAAGTGCATTACTGCCAGGAACTGTAAATATGTTTATGCCTGATAGCCTTTTGACTCAATAATATCCTGCTATCTCTGTTGGGCAGGCAAGTTTTTAAACCAAGAAAAGACAGGTTATGATTTTCATAACCAAACTGTGTTTCTTTTTGAAGTATGTTATCTATATTCAAATATTAAGAAGGTCATTAAAAAAAATCTGCTTGTGATTTTAAAGGAGAACAATTGAAATGTCATCTTCAAAGTGGTGGCAAGAAGGTACAATGTGCACTAAGAACAAGTTATTCCTCCCAGATACACACATACGCAGACAAACCCTGCCATATCATACCATACAAACAATTTTAATTGTGTAGTTACAGTCAATAACCACTCCTAGTCAGAACATTTCTGCATAAAGAAAATTGTGATACACTTATAAAAACAGCCAGCTGTAACAAAATAACTGGTGTTTTCATAGCAATAAACTCATAAAAAAGAAATACACCTTTATACAGAAAATTTATACAGCTGTAGCTTTAAAATTGATTGTAAACCAAAGGAAGACACATTGCAAACATCAATTATTTTCACATTAATTGCATAAGTTTCTAAGGTGATCTATTAGTTTTATTTACCTAAGCTTATTTGCATGATAGTAAAAATTGCATACAACAATAAGAGTGAAGCTTATAGTATGAATTGCTTGGATAACATAGAGCACTTTTTATAGGCAACTGTGTAAAGCACATTTTCTCTATTTAAAACTTTTAAGACACTTTGTTTTACTGCCCATCAAAATACATTTATAAATAGAAAAAAAAAATCAGTATGATAACAAGAGAAGCAATATTACATTTAACGGAAACTTCCAAAAAAATTAATTACAACATGATGCTGCAGGATCTACAAATAAATAATGAGGACTAAATTGTGTTTCACATTTTCTTTTTCATTTTCTTTAAAACCATGTAACAATGAGAATGGAAAAAAAAAACAGTGACCTTTATTTCCAAAAGAAAACAAATCTGAATTACGGCAGTGCCATATAATACAAGGCATTTGTTGGCATATGTTATCTTTAAACTGCATTCCACAGTCTATAGTTCTTTTGTAACATACAATAGAACAAGAGTAACAAACTCTTTTTATTTTATTTTTTTTTAAATAAATGTGAGTTTCCAAAGATCAAGTGTGGAGTGCTACAGTAATAATTAAAAAAAAAAAAAAAAGAACAAAACAACAACAACAACAAAAAAAAACAGTAAATCACAAAAGTTGTAATGCTTGTCTGAAGGCTCCAGAATCAAAATCACTGGTATCATGCTTATTGGGTACACTCACAGTGTATCCAGTGAACACAAATTAATATCAAACAATCCTCAACGCTTCATCTGTTGCTGCGAAGCAGTTTGTAAAACAGAGTAAAACATCTAGTGCAGTCTGCATTATCCTTTTTTCAACTTTTGTGCAAGTTTTGGAAGATTCATTGGCCAAACAATGTATAATAAAGGTTTTTGACAGAACGCAAGATGGAACTTTCATTTCATTAGTAAATACCAGTGGCACTGTTGAAAGAAAATAATACTTTTAGATCAGTCTTTCAATTCAGCATTAATTTCTGTGTTCCCTTCTACCGATAACTCTTCTTCTAGTTTAACCGGAAAAAGCGTGTTTGCATTTTTATCTTGGATGCTGTCTTCTAAATCCTTGAGCAACTCTTCCTCCTTGTATTCTGCAACATCCACCTCTAACCCAGAATTGTCCTTCAGCTTCCCGTGGTGCTTGAGATAATATCGCTGGTTCTGAAAGAACTTGATGATGGTGTGCTTGGGCAGGTCAAGCTGAGCGGAGAGAGTCTGGATTGCTTCTTCATCTGGATACAGGCCCACATCTTGAATGAAACTCTGTAGGATCCCTAGGGCTTCAACAGAAATCTTTGTTCGCGGCCGGGGTTTCTGACGATTTTCATCCTCAGATTCAGCTGGTGATGCTACTGTCGGTTGCCTTGGGGGTAGTCTGGGACCTGGTTGCTGTTGCTGCTGCTGCTGCTGCTGCTGTTGTTGCTGTTGCTGCTGCTGCTGCTGCAAGACAAAGCACAGATTTTTTTGTACATGCATTCCTGCCCATATTTTGTGTTACGAAGAAAATCCATGGGAAAAAAATTGCAGAGCTATAAGTTATTACTCAGTAACTTTAAGCGAAACAACAACAACAAAAAAAAGGCTCATTATCAATGATAGTAAGGTGAACCTGAATTAAAATAATTAGTAAGCCTCTGCATACCTTGCACACATCTGCACATGTGTGAGCAGGGACTGGGGATAAAGGGCTGGCAAGATGCGGGCAGAGTGGTGGAGCACTCTGAGTTGGTCCGGCTGAAACACCGATGACGTGACATCAGTGCAGTTCAGCCGACAGTTTAATGAACGTGCTCCATGAGTCAAGTGCAGACAAGACAAAATGCTAAGTAGGTGACATAGCGTAGGATTAACTTGACCAGCTTAGCCAGAACTGTAGCAAGGGCAAAGTGAGAAAAGTGCCAGATGAGGGCAAACACACAGGAGCTCTGCCAGCAGCAGCAGCTGCTGCCCAAAAGCAAGGACTGAAAATCTCTAGCAATGGCTAGACAGAACGGACCGGGGGGATCGGGGAGAGGGAAAGCATTTTAGCTAAGTGTGGAATATCCCACTACCGATCTGTGCTGAGCAGCCACTGAAGCCTCCCCAAACTTGCAAACGTTACTGCAGACTGCGTTAGCTGGAAGGGTCTAACATCATGCTGCCAAACCCTGCCTCCACAAGGACAAAGAGATCAGGAGGTAGCAACTCCTTGTTTCCCGGTCTGGCTCTGACCCATCTTGCCTGTGGCCATGGAGAGGGTGTCTTGTCTGTGTTCAAGGATCCCAGCGTATAAACGGGGAACAAACATATTTACCTACTGCAGTGTTTGTGCTGGGGATTATTTAGTTAATATTTATAAAGCACTAAGATGCAAAGCTCTAAATAAGTTGCACTATTATTATTAGAAGGGAACATGCTGCATTCCAAAAACTCAAGCAATAAAAATGAGCCAGTATGCACATCAGAAGAATAAGATAAAGCAAATCATGATGTAAATAATTAACAAGAGCTTAAAATGAAGTTTTGCAAGCATGGATTCAGAAACATTCTTAAAAGGTGAGGCACTGAGCCCTAGGGACAGAGATGTTTTTCTCTTCCACTGCTAGAGTACAGCACATTATAAGATCATGTTTAAAATCAAAAGTAAATTTATCAGCTACTGTTTTTGTTGACAATTCTCTTGCTTCACAGCACAGGAAGCACTGGTTAGTAAGATATTTTGGATCAGCAAATTTCTTGTCATATGGTACAAACCACCAGTTATTATTAAAAAACAACAGCAGCAAAACAAGCAGCTGCTATCACTACATTTCATTTCCCTTTGCGAGTCTCTCCTCGACAGTTTTTTGTGTGTCAGAAGTAGTTCCCAAGCTTTTGGTTGCAATTTACTTGCAGACCTTAAGAAGCACAAAATATTGTAGGGATTGGATGAATTTAATTTCTGGCCATTTCGCAGTGCCACTTGTGGTTGTGAAGACTTCATGTAGGTCTCAACACCCACTTCAGCAGCCCCTGCTTGAAGCGATCCTGTTATTGTAAAATCTGATGCAAATGCCCATGGAATTAGGGCTCTTGCCTCATCCCTATTCACATCCTTTCATGTTTTACGCTCTGTGAGCAGTCCCATTGAAGGTTTCAAAGCCACAGAGATTCAAGACTACTCCCAGCACATTAAAATCTTACAAGACTGGAGGCTTTGTATATACAGTTTGAAAACTCGTGTCTTAACTACACAATTTTGCATCTCCAACAATTACAGGGTAGAAGAGCACAGACAAAACTCAGGCCCAGTCTCCCAATCCACTCTTACAAGTCATATTAAGAGATTACAGTGCAACTGCTTAGGTGAATAATATTTGTGAGATCAAACACAAAACTTTTATCAACAAGGCAAGAAAATCTAAGTAAATGGCATAGTGGCAAAATGTTTATACCGTGCATAAGCTTTTCCTTTTATCCCCTTAAGAAGTGATTTTATTAAAAACAATGTAGGTTTTCAAACAAGTGCTGTTTTCTTACTTAATATAGATCTTTCTCTCTCTTTTTGCTAAATCAAACAGCAACTTTCCAGGCTTTCACAATTATTTTAGTAGTTGATATCCTAAGGGATTGACTTATTCAGTTTGCTTTATCTTTAATATACACTTGTGTTGTTTCTGGCTGTGAGATAACTCTATCCTCCCTAGCTCTGTAAATATTTTCCTGTATAGGTAATACAAATCGTGCACCATGTCTCAGCTGAGGTTGGGAACTGAAAAGCAGGGGTAATATCTGCCCTGTAAGAGGGAGCACTTAAAGGCTGACCTCAGGTCTTCAGTGAGAAGGGATTAAAGAGTCTCTAGCTCAGAGAGCTGCAGATCTGGCCTGTGATATTTAGCAAACTGGCCAGCCGTGCTCCCTGGCTGAGGGGCCACCAGGCTCGCGTGCATGATGCCTGGGAGAGCCAAGGGACCAGCACCTCCAAGCCAGGTGGCGTGGGTCCTGCAAGCCCTCTGTTCTCTCCCTGGCACATTTGCCCTTGTGCCAGCTCACCTGCGGAGCAGCACCCAGCCAAGGTCCAGCGGTCAGCAGGCCTGGTAAGAAAGCGCCTCTATGCTCTCCTTTCCCAAGGGTGGTGGGAGAGGGGCTCTAAAGGAAAAACAAACAAACATTGACTCATCCCGGTCTCGGCTGGGGATCAAATGGGACGAGGAATCATGTCCCCTTCCCTCACTCCTACCTGGGGTGGGCCACCACTGCTGAGGGGTTGAGCTTAGCTTTCCAACAGCAGCGTGTTTTCACCTCCTCCCACTCTGCTGGCAATGCACAGCTAGTGCCCAACACATCTGTCTTTTGGTCCTGATGCCTGTCTAGCTACAGGCAGCTCATGCGGATGGCTTGTACTGCCCCACGCACATGCGCCTGAGCTGCCCTCTCCATGCAAACTTGAAAAAACCCAAACCAGAAGAAAAACACAGGGGGTCACCCACTCATCTTTTAATTCAGGTGGCGGAGGGCAGTGTGCTGTTATCTCTTACCAGGAGACCTGTAGTTAGTCTGGTGGGGAGGAAAGAAACACTAATTTCCTTTGCTATGTTTAAAGCTTTATTTACTTAGTGCTCTGCTGGATTGGCCAAGGTAAACTAACCTGAATCTGGTCTGCTGGCACATGGATAATGTGGGAAGGCCTGTCACCATGGTGATGAACTGCATTGCTTTCTTGTTCATAAATGGCATCGCGTTCAGGCTGAGGAAGACTGAGGAACCTTCGGATCATGGAGAGATTCTCCCAGAGGGTCCTGTTCTCTGGTGAGGGATCTTCTTTCCAACGTAACAGCTCGCAGAGCCACCCCTTGAAGATAACACCAGCAAAATGTTAGTATTTCCACATCTCATGAGGAGCAAATGAGGGTGAAACGTGGACTTCAGCAGCACTGCATTCTCTCACCTCCTTGGCAATACGCGTCTTTCACTGTAAATGCTGGATGTGAACCAAACGTCAGCACACCAAGAGACCACCACCTTATTGCTCAGACCCTTGCAAGACACAAGCACATTTTCCTTGGTCCTGTAACCCAGTGCTCTTTGTTCAACAAACCCATTGACCAAGGCAGAATCCCCTATATCCTCCCCTACACACCGATACCAGTACGTGATACTCTCTCTGCTGCCTGTTTTATTTTATGCAAGCCTACACCCATCTGAGAGCATCAACACCACATTTCAGTAGCTGGTAGATCAGCTGCTGTGCAGTTTCTAAATGCTGGTACTACTCCTCCAAACAGGAAAGTACTTCAGTTACCTGCTTTGACTGCAGAGCTGCCTGATGGAAATCAGAATGATAGCAAAGCTCCCTAATGTCTTTTTAAAAGAGAGGAATCCTTTTATGGGATGCAGGAAGGTAAGATTCGTGCAAATGCTCTGGGAAGCACAGTGTGCATTGGCAACAATTTTTTTGGTATATTAAAATTTAGAAACAAAATATTGCACGCATGCAACATGCGTATTTCTTCCTTTTAGCATCGAGGATCTGTTTTCAAACTAGGTCCATGCAATTTTATTTCTTAATGCTGTGGGAAAGATAATATGACATTTTATTGAATCAACAAATAATATAAATGTACAGAAGCTTTTAGATCCTTTTTATATGTACTGGTATTTGAAAAATGGTTTATCCAGACCAGTTTACTACTAGATACAATAGATACATAGATACAGAATAGATACATTATTTTTTTGAAGACATTCATATCTTTAGCTAGCAGTTAATAAATGCAGTGTAAAAATATTGCCATGATAGGAAGAGGTGAAAATAAACAAATAATCTTAATGCATTCATATTGTATACGAAAATATTTGTTGAGGTGTGTATAAAGATTTCAAGTGTATGCTCTTGGAGGAAAACTGAACAAATGACACAGGAGAAAAAGCAGAAATAACCCAACTGACAAATGTTGGTGAGATGCTGGTAGCAGAGCTGAGAAGGCAAAAATTTAAGCAGGGCCCAGACCCACAGCATGCTCATCAAGTGTGCTGAGATGTAGGTGAGCAGCGGCAGCAGAGAGGCCCCCTGCACCCTGGAGGTGGGGCACACCCCACTTTTTGGCCACACAGATGCTGGGTGTTGCCCCAGGGCTTAAAAAGTGAATTGGGAAATGTAGCCAAATGCCATCCTACAGATGTACATATAATGTACAGCTTGTCTCAGTTCGAGCTCTATGGCATGTTTCTAAAACAGTAGCAAGGGTATGTATGTTCTCCCTCCCCATCATGAGGAGCCCTGGCATGTGTCAGCAGGTCGATGCACAAACTCTCCCTGCCCCTAACAAAATCCATATGCTGCTTGTGGTTCTCTGCCTGCCTTGCTTCTGTGGGGTCAAGTGCAGGACTGTGCTCACCAGCAGTACTAGCCTTCTGCAGCAAGTTAAGATGTGAACTCAGAAAGCATAGGTGGTGTGTTGGGATGGAGGGGAGAAGATGAAGAGAACCAAATTGAGATCTTTTAATTGAAATGAAAATTTAATTAAAAAGAAACAGGCCCACCCTGAAGCTGAAAAAAATGTCCTAACTGAAGAACAACTGGAGTCTGCACTGCTTCATATTGAAACTGTTGGTCCTGTTTCTAGTGGTGGTAAAAGAGAAAGGTGAACTTCAAAAGCATTTAGGTGAAAGTTTATATATATATATATATATATATATATATATATATATATATATATATATATAATAAATATATATAAAAATACAAGACAGACAATATTTCCCCTTCCATGACAGCTCTTTAAGGTATACTCACAGACCTAACAAGAAATTGCACCACGCACTTAGGAGCTGCACATTTTGTCTGCTGGCAATGGGAATTTCAGATGCTCTTTTGAAAGGCAGTTGTAACTCTTATTAAATGCCCCATAGTAAAAATAATTCCTAAGCAATCAAAGTTTATGCTGATTAAACATATTTCACAACAACACTTTTGTTAACTAAGGAATTCCTTCTCCCCATATTGCCTTTTCTGTGTTTCTACAGTTGATAGATGTCTTTAGCCTTACAAATTACTGTTAACTAGCATTGCACTTTCAGTACTATGCTATTAGTATTTGCACTGAAATCTCACTTCTAATTTTTTATGTAAAAATGATTTGATGAGTTGTAAGATGAAGCACGTCTCTGCTAGCCTTTCAGAGAAACACTGATTTTGAGATACTGAAATCAGTTGCTGCTGACACTGTGTATAGAGTATACTGCTACTCTAATTAAATGTCTCTTTTCCACTCTGTTCTTCACGCTCTTAAGTAAACAGTTATTCTGATAAAATATATAATAGGCAACATGGAAATGACCAGCTGAAATCTTCTAAAATTACAAGGACAGAAGCAATTTTGGGTCTTTGTTTATTTCCAAAAATATTTGTAAAAGTTGACCTTACAGAAATTCTCAGAAGAGTCAGTGAGTGGGCAGTAACAGAGGCTGTAGGGGTTTATTTAGTTAGTAGGACTTTATACCACCGTGTTCAGAAAACCAACCAACCAACCAAAACCCGTAAGTATTTAATTTAATTTCAGTGCAGACTTCTGTTTGAACATAAAGCTTATTCAGGAAAGTCAGCTAGATGAGAATGTATGAAATGTTTTTGTTACGTTGAGAAAAAATAATAATATAGACTCGTCTAATGGGGATTTTAAGTTATGCAAAATTTGTAGGTTTTGCTTCTATTTGATCTGAAGAAGTATGAAGTGCTATCGTTAACATAGTTTAATTTACTAGTGAATTTAACAAGGCTGATTTTTCTCCTCTTGTACGCACCTACATCTAGAGTAATTTCTGTATAGTTCATACAATTTATTCTGAAGGAAAGCTCACACCACTGCTTTTTCATGCTTTTATAATCTTATAAAACAGGACCCTAAAATAATAAGGAAATATCTATAACTCAAATTTGATGTCAGCCAGTTTCTACAGCACATACAGCACATCATTAAAAAACAGCCTTAAAATAATTAGACAGATATATCTATGCAGCAAGGCAAACCCCCCAAAACTCTGCAATGACATTGGGAAAAACCTTGATTTTAAAACAGTAAATTTGCCAGGCAACATTACACTGAATATAAAGAGAGTACAAAGCAAAATATAAACATTAGCCACATGTAAATATGTTTGCAGAACTTTCAGGATGTTACTACTTTTCAAACTGACAAAGTTTAATTTGACACCTTCTGTTCTAAAACCTTTGTTTCTATTCAAAATCACGCCTTTAGCTGCTATCAATCACTATGCTCTCCCTATTACTTAAAATACTGGCATGGGCCCTGGATAAGCTGAAAATGCCATGCAGATGAATTCTGAGATAATATGTTCAAACCTGTTATATACAACACAAATCCTGTAAAGTTATGTATTGTAAACCTACATTTATTGGGAACTAAAAGTCTTAAATCCATCTGCTACAAAGAAAATACTGTTATGCACTTTCAAGTAACCAAGTACCATCTGCAAAGGTCTTGCTACAGTAAGCAAGAAAATGGTGAAAAAAAAAAAAGATGCTAAACCTAAGATATTTAAAATAAATAAGGGTCTTCTGCCTGGTTTTCTTGTAGGGATTTAGTAAAGAAACATAAGATATTAAAGGAAAAAAACCCGTGAAAGCTCTACTGCCAAACTATTGCAAGAAAAGCGCAAAGAGGATAACTGCCAAACATTAGAGTCTGCAAGACCCATGAGCACGCTTATTTTAAAGAAAGCATACGTGCATTTTATTTACGTATCCAAATGCTATTTTATTCAGACTGAGTTGAGCTGTATTTAAAGTCCTGCTCTGTCACACACAGCATCTAAAAAACCACTATTCTTGCATTCCAGTACCCTTCTTATTATATGAAAAAAAAAAAAAAGGAAATCTACACTTATGGTGTAAATACCAATTCTAACTAGATCAAAGAGGGTAGCATTACCAGCATGAAAGATGCTCTCTGGGCAAAGCTTCCTTCCAAATCAGCAATAAACAAGTCCGGAAAGAAAGGGCTTCAAGGTGGAGCAACGGAATTCTTTTGTTTGGTGAATTTGCTATAGTGATGATAATTTGCCAAATGATGATTTTTTTTTTTTCCAGAATAACTAACAAGGAATCAAACATTTTTAAAAGGAGCTGTAATTTGAATCCATGAAGGCAAAACATTTTACAGTATCAGTGCTAAGATGTGAACAGCTTTTCTTTGGTATAGCATATCGGAGATTATTTTGTATCAGTCTCTGGGGCATATAGCATAATAAAAATATATAGTGTTAGAAGAAATCAGTCTAAATAGGGAGGTATTTGATACAAACATTTTAGCAAAAAGTGTGAATTGCATTTCAGCTTCTACTGTGAACAAAGACTAAGTACATAATCCATTAAACAGTACTTTGAACTAAAAAAATTGAGTATTGTAGACTAAACTAAAGTAGGCATTTTGAATGAGCACATTTTCAGCAACTAACTATAAAGCTAGCAATTTATCATTCAGCAAATAATTTTCTACTTTTAAAAGAATCTGTAAGTGTTACTTATGCTAATGAAGACTGTTTTTAATCTGCCCACAAACATGCTAATAGAGGGCAATTTTTTTTATTTACAATGCTGAAGGCACTCCAGTTTATAGAGCACAGATATGAAATTACACTTGGTAAAATGGGCTCTTAATTGTCTGAGCAACCCAAATCCTTCACCTTTAACACAAAAGCTTATAGACAAAACAAAGGAAAAGAACTCATGAACTAAACTTTAAATATTGACTTTTTCCCTTCAAAAGCTGTCCAACTTGCTTTACAAATCTCATTTTTGTTCCAAATGGCTGTGTTTGTTGTAGATATTTCCATTTCTTTTCAAAACTGAATCCACACATAAAAGAGAAGAAAAAAGGCCGATACCACCACTACAATACATGCATATAGTCTTAGGCCTCAGTATTAAACTTGTAAGCTGCTCATTGTGCAGAAAGGTTGCTTTTGGAAAAGTCATAATACTTCCAATGAGATACATTATGGTAGCATAGGAGTACTGAAAGCATTTTAAATTATTTACTAGGTTAAAAGGGTGAAATGGTACTTTAAATACATCAAATTTCATCATCTGGGCCATTTTTTGGTGGCAAAGTGGTATTGATCTTTCCAAATGCTTAAAATTAACTATTTCCAGAAGGTCATTATTTGATTAAAGGCATTAAAGTTGAGGGCAAGAAATGATGCACTTTGTCTTCCTTCCCATTCAAATAATCATGTAATTTAATCAGAACTATCCCTTCATGTCCTGTAATAAAAATGTTTGTCTTAAGATATTGTTCTTTACCTAACATATTAACCTTTAAATGTTATGAAGTTCTTAAGAATAATCTCTGCTTAGAGAAGATTCTTCCATAATGCAATGAAAGGATCACCAGCATTTAAATTGATAAGGCCAAATTTCCTACACATTGATTGGAAAACGCATTAAACCCTTCAACTGAGATTTCTCAGAGTGTTGAACAGGATCGAAAATTCAGGGAGTTCAGAATACATAAGCTCTTGTATAAGGCATCATGAAGGAAAACAAACAAATGTTGCTTCAGCACAAAACAAATCCAACAAATAAGTAGCAATGGACTCTGTTTTAGTTTACAGTGGGAATGCAGTTTGCATTACGTTTGTATTATCCAGAAAACTACATCAGGCAACCCCCACTGCAGTGGAAGAAGACAGCATTTAATTCAAAATTCATCTTTGGGCTGAGATTAGTGAAATTTGACTTCTTTCTGGGTGAAATACTTGTGGGTTCAGACATAGGTACAAGCCCAGATGATCAGAGTGCTCCTTTTAAGCCTTAAATATTCTTCAGGAATTCCCTGACTTCAGGAGAATTTATTCTGACAGCAGGTTTGTATTTTTCCTAAACTACATAAACTGTCGTGGTTATCTCCTATCAAAGCTGAATAGACCTATATGTTTCCCAGAAGAGCTGAAGTCTGTTAAAAGAATGGCCACTGCATATCTTCATAAAATGTTAAGGAAAATTAATAATCTGTCAGATTCAGTAGTTTTTGATACTGAACAACGCATTTGTTAGTGAAAAGCTTTTCATTTTAGCTTATATTTTCAAGTACTTTTAAGAACTGACTTCTGTGAGGCACATACTTCCAAGCAATTTTGAAAGCTGCCATCAATGTTCAATAGCTTGGGATTTCTTATTTTGCTCACAAAACTGTGTATCTGTAATTCAAGAAGCAAAAGCTGGTGTTCAGTCTGATCCAGAGGATGAGGAGAGCTGCTAGAACATGAATGCGTCTTCTTGAGATGTGGCATAAAGTAAAAATAAATGTTCCCAGAAAGATGTTTGCTTTATTATCTTATTCACACTAATCAGTCCTAAATTTCAGGCTCTGCTTTTTAGCATTCCACTAAATCAGAGAAAGTTTGAAACCTGAAGCTGTCCTTTATCTCCAGATATTTCTGGTTTATCTGTTCTACTGGCTTTCATTACTAGAACATTGAAAGGGAAAGCCAGATGTGAATTTTAAGTAAATCTGTATCTGCCATTGTAATAGATGAGATTTAGTAAAACAAACAAACTGAAAACCCCACAACCTCATAGGGCTTTTCAGAAGAAAGGTAAACTTCACTAGCAGGAAAAACTTCCTTTGAAGAAACAGATTATGCCGTTAAATTTCTTATCCAACCTATTATTCAGCTGCACCATCTGTCTGCATGTTACCTACACCTCTTCTCTGGGTTGGGAAAAAAAAAAATGACCAAGCTGCCAGCAGTGGTGCTGACAGCATTTCACTGCATTTTTCTGGGGAGGAAAAGATCCCTGATGATCTTTTTCCCTCTGCCTTTTTTCCCTGTATAGCTGCAGCACTTACAAATTAAATATGTATTTCTACTCTTGTAAACAGCCAAACAAAACAAACAAACAAATAAAAACCACGCACACACACACACAAAAAAAAGAAAAAAGAAAAAAAGAAACTTGCTAAAGCAACCTGTAAAATTCAATGATAGGCATGAAATGAGTACGGAAACAAAACGACCCAGGAAACTGCTGCCCTGCTCCTGCAGTCTAGTCTGTCATATCAGACCTCTCTCTGCTTGGAGCCCTGGTGTGTGGCTGGGAGCCAGTGCTACAGAAAAACTTGTCGGATTAAGGGCTGAAGCTGTATCAAAATCGGTATGCACGGTCCCCGGGTGCGAATACTTGAGACGTACCACCAGCGCCTGGGAAGAAAAAAAAACAGAACGCTCCTAACCCGTTAACTCTAAAACTGGCTGAAAACATAAATATCATTACTTTTTAGTCGAGTACAGAGGGAATTAATAAACTAAATTAAGGGCTTCTCCCAGGCTTGGTTTCTCTGCTCTCAGCCTCCTCCACCTCTCCGTTTCCTTGTTTAAATGTATCTTTTCTACAGTATTGCCTTCAATTGCCTAGCAATGATAGGCACAAGCCCTAATCAAAAACATAATATGCATTCCTTTGAAAATCTTACATAAAATGCAACTACATTCATATGTAAAAAGAAGGGAAAAAGTAATAGATGCAAAAAACAGTGGGTGAAGCTTTATTCTGCCTTCCTCTCCTCCATATCCTTCCTTTTTCATACACACGATTCAGTTGGCATCGTAACCACGAGATATGCAGGACAAAAAATATACTTAAAAAAAATCTAAACAAGAAAAAATAACTGCTAATTATTAAATAAGTCAGTCTTAGTCTGGTACATTACTTTTTATGGCATAGGCACATAAAATGGGTCAGTGGGTTTCACAGAGGGTGACTGGTAATATATGGCCCTTTATCTTTCATTTAAGTAGGGAGAACTACTGATTTCACTGCAATGCCAATGCTTCCCCTGAAAGTAAATACAACCCTAAATCCAACCATGACCCTTAATAGCCCACATTTATTTATTCTTAAATGTGCAATCAATTTTCATATGGCAGCTATAGCTACAGCTTAGTTAGAGAAGGGTCTTTAACAGAAAGAGCTTGGCAGTTTTAAAAATCTTTTTCAGTACTATCAATTTACAAGTGAACTAGAAATGTTTATTATTATGTTGCTTATGGAGATTTAACATTTGCTTTGGGGGAAAGATCTCTAGTAAAAAGGCCACAGGGCCAAAGTGTCACTTCCACAATTACTTGTACATGTGCACCTCATGTCATTAGATTTATTATTTTTTTTAAAGATTATAATTTCCCAGAGGGAGTAATTTAAATCTGTGGCTCCTTGTCATATGCCTTTTTCTTTCCAGAATTCATTTTGGATCACAGGAAGATCCACCTCGTGCTGAGGAATCACAGACTTGTAGATATTCGGACTTAACTGTGAATTCAGCTCAGCTGACAAGATGCTCCAACAAGTGACATCAGTCCAAAACCCACACGGCTCAAACACACTCTCAGACATCTCAGGCATTTTTATGGCCTAACTAAATGCTTTCCTGTGTATTTGAATTAGACTTTTAAATAAGCTGAGAAGATTTCTTTTAACACTTCTCATACGATTCAGCTGGATCCTGCAGGTCCTGGTTCCGTGGTGAACAACATGTAATTCTTTGATCATGCCAAAGGTGAAGGGGTCTTAAAGAAACTGAAACCAAACTTTTCCCTAACTTTCCTCCACACTTTGTAATTACATCAGAAAATTAAGAATGCCCATTTCCTCCATGCATGTTAAAAAAAGTTTAAAATTCACACTTGTGAAAGACGGAAACCTCCCAAGCGAATGAGAAAGAAGCCGTCAGAAACACATACATCACCCATGGAAAAATAAAAGCAGTGAAGCCATCAGAAAGCTAAAATCCCCCGAACTGCAGTGTGGTTGCTTGGGGCATCGACCTGCAAGAATAGGAAAGCTGAACTAAAAGGGGAAGCTGGAGAGGAGCTTTTTCCCCCCTGGCTGGCTGTGGCTGGGAACCCACACAAGGGCATTTTCAGGTAGCTTGCCCTCATGCTGGGGACAACCATGGCCACAAGGGAAATGCTCCTAGAAAGAGAGCAGCTCTTAGTGTTAGGTGTTTCCTCACCAGCCAAGAAAAGTAGCAGCCAAGTGGAACATTTGCAGGCAGCAGAAGGGGCTGGGAAGAGCAGCATGGCTCTGCGGCAGCTCCTGCCCCTTGAGCAGGCGCCAGGGGAGCAGGCACCCTCCTGCCTGCCCTGGCCCCTTCCCCTGGCTGGGGAAGATCAATCCTTCAGTAAGACTCCCTCCTCATAAGAATATGAAATGATATATAAGAATAGGAAATGATTTCTTAGACATGAAGCAAACTGGCTTCCCCAAAGCAAAAATAAAAAGCAGCTCCTGTAAGCCCTCCATAGCTTTTTTTTTTTTCTTCTAATAATCATTTTTACATAAACAGTGGAAAGTTCCTGTATGAGTATGCATGTTACATAGACTAGAGATGCTAAGCACCTGGCTCAGCAAAATACCCTCACTTGCCCTAACACTAGGTCCAAAACTTGAGGGAATGCTGCTTCAGGCCCCTCAGTCCAACACCTTTACTTCAAAAAGGTTCTGAAAACTCTTTTCGTTTGTTTCTTGAATGCCATCCTGTATTGTAAGGGAACTTGACAGCTGCACAGGAATAAAAGTAAGATGACCATGGAATAATGTGGATTCTGATATAATCTGGCAGATTGGGAATTAGATAAATATTTGCAAATTGGATTTTTTTTTCAACTTAGCAAGCTGTGCACTTGCCCTAGTCTTTTCATTACATGACAGCAGTTTGGGCTAATCTGTAACCAAAACCTTGGAGTTTGATTTAGAGGTTAAATTTGAGGAAAATGAAAAACAGACACAATAAGAAATCATCAGAAACAGTGAAATTAAAAAGTATCTGCAACAAAACAGTCTCCTTTCTCAGCTTGCACCTAACAAGCCTGTAACATTCTTTCAGGTGTTGAATGCTTTGAATTACCCAGCTTAACGTCACAAATCTACTATTCCTTACCCCAGGAATAGTAGGGTATTTCTTAGTATTTCTTAGCCCAGCTGAAGTGAATTCACCAGAATTTTAATTGGTCACTCCTTTAGCAAATTGCTTCTCAGACTGCTGCTGCATGTTTGTGTTTGCAGAGGATGCCTTTATTCTTTGCAGCAGCGTATTTTGTAGCCCTCGGTTTCTCAGGATGAAATTTACCCTGCCGCATCCTGTTTAGTTATGCATTTTGCTCTCTTTTGTTTTCTGCACTGTTTACTTGGTGCCCTGTTTCCCCCGGTGCTGGGAACCAAGGGCTCCTCAGCCTCTTCCTCAGCTCTGGCACCACAGCTTTGTTTTCATTTCAGTATGCCATTAACTCCTGTACAGCTTGCACAGACTTTTCTTCTTCCTTTTTTTTTTTTTTTTTTTTTTTTAATGCCTTAGTTTCATGTTAAAAACCCAATATACTGAGACCTCAGAAGCCCCCACATATCACTGACTTGCATTGGCAATGAAGAAGGGGTGGGAAATACACACTGGGTGAGGTGCCCTACACACAGTTCCGACACGCAAAGAGCAGCAGTGGGACAGGAGAGAGGGGCAGATGGAGCACAAGGCGATGGTGAGCATGTAGACGGGGTGGGAAGAAGTCAAGGAAAGGCTAAGAGGAGAGGTGTAGCTACAGGGATTAGTGAAGGTGATGAGAGGAAAGCAAAACAGAAGGTGAGGATACAGAAAGCAGGAAGAGAGATTAAGAAAATCCATCCTGCCAGAAACAGCACCTCTTGTCAGGCAGACAGCAGGTGCTGCCTGAGGAGGAGCTGATTCACGCATCTGGAGTGTAGGAAACGAAACACCTCTACCTAGGAAAGAGAAATTGAAAACAAAAGACTCAAAGGAGGTGGGAGAGGGTGCCACGCTTTCTTTCTCTTGGCAATCCAGTGCTTCCAGACTGCATTGCTATTTTCAAATAGCTTTGCAAGAAATGAGAGATGGATTTCTGGACCCTTGCAAGCAACCTGACAGTTCACGCTTAGCTTTCTCGCTTCCTCTCCTCCTCTGCCTTACCCTGGACTTATTTTGGAATCATCAGCAGCCACGGCACCTCCGGGGCTCCTACTGCACGTACAGAGGTTACCTGCTCACGTAGGGTCGACAGGGACCCCGGGGATCTGTCCCAAAGGTGGTGGTGCCGTGAAGCACTGGTGGCTGGCAGCACACCTGCATTGCCCTGCTGCAGCTCAACACTGGGGCCGGGCTGTGCGGGCACAGCTTGGGGCACGTGCTCTGTCTGCACCAGGCTGGGGGGTTATCATGTAGCGAGATTTTCCTCTGCAAATTGGGCCATCTGTGGCATTCAAACACTACTCTGTGCTTTTTTTCAACTATCTTTGAACACCGAGTCTTCCTTGCATGTCTCATGCACTTTTGATATTGCCACCTCATTGCAAGTCAGTGGCAATGGCTAAAGCGGTCGCTTACTGAAGCCACTTCTTTTAAGCCTCCCTTGGAAGCCTTATTACAGATTAGATTTGAGAAATTTCTCTCAGCTGTGTGGCACCACTCATCTCACCTGACAATACCTGCAGCATCATTTGGGGAATCACAACACAACAGTTGCACAACACACACATTTTTTTCCTTGCTGTAAGAAATGTTTTAGACACTTTTAATTAAAACTTTCAATCAAAACTGCTTTTTTTTTTTTCTTTGTGTAAGGAAACTAGCCAACAGTGATCTACTAAAGAGTAGATGGTTTTACAAAGCCTAACTAAGTACTGAAGGCTGTTTAACTAGCTGAGAAATTGAACTGAAAAAATTGGATTTCTAAAAAAATATATCAATTTATAGACAACATTTTGACTCCTAAAACCCAATTGTAACCTGTTTTCATAGGAAATACTGGAGTGTTTTCATTAAAAAAAATCAATTCTTCATTTGCCAAAATTCTCAACGCTTTGATAATTCTTTAAAAAACAGAATCTTCTCCCCAAAGGAGGAGGAAAAGGAAAGAGATAGCACAGGGACAAAATTCATGGAGAAAAACTTTGGCAGAAAATTTTATTTCTGCTAAATTCAGGTGGTGGCAAAGGCTCCGTTTTTTGGTTAGAAGCTCTTCTTGAAGCGAGGTGTTTGCTGGCATGTTATTTTGAAAAACAGCACAGTAGGATGACTTCTTTAATAAGTGGGCATAAAACAGAGATTAGAAAGTCTCAGAGTGAGAGGCAACCCCCCCGTGTGATATCGGATTTCTTTGCCAAAGCAAGGAAGGTTTTTAATAAAGGTCATGGAGAAATAATCTCCAAAGAAAGCAGTGTCTCTCCCCCCCCTATATGTTTACCCGTTTATTTCGCTCCTTTGCAGCGAAAGGCAGACCTCAACACACACACACGCACAAAAGGAAACAACAACCAAAGAGGAGAGAAAAAAAAAAAAAAAAAAAAGAGCCTGAAATTTTAGTTACACCACATGTGGTTTTCATTTGTGAAAAATGAACAAGCTGTTTGTGGTTAAACTGTCTAATCTGCTGTTATCAATCTAGCGCTGCATTCAAGATTTACAGGATACATCAGCTTCTGTGCCACATTAGCTGTAAAAGGGAGAGGGGGTGGGAGGAAAAAGGAGGAGGAGAGAGTTTATCCTGAGGAATAATATTTCCAATGCAGCCACACTCACACTACATCTGGTTGTGCTGGTAGCGGCAGTTAAATTGAAATATTTCACAGCGTGTGTCAGAAACATGCAGAATGGTAATTATGACAGATCTGATTAAGCCTGAGTGCCACTCGCTCCCCGGCCAGCTCCGGTTGTGCAGGTGTGACCTTGTGCGTGCCTGCGTGTGTAAATAAAATTAATTACAAGCGAGAGGGCGAAGGCTCCGGTGACATCACAAAGCGGAGAAACTCCCAAGGGGGAGACCTAATGGAATATTTTCCCTCAGTCTAATAATACAGTTCATATTGACTTGAGGTAATTAGTGGGATCATTAAAGCAGTTTTCCCGGCGTATTTGGCTGCCTGATCAGATTAGTGAAAATGTTCTTCAGAACAAGCCCTGTGTGGTCTGCCAGGGAAGGAGGAAATAAAAAGCAACAAAGCATATTTTGGAATGATAAGCAGCGCTGGACTTCTCGCAGGGCGCGTTGCAGGGCTGCTCTCGGGAGCCTGGCTGCCCTGCTCTCTCGACCGTCTCGATGCTTTCATCCCGGCCGCATGTGCTCCCGCTTTGCAGGATCCAGGACTTTGGTTTAATTCTTGCTCCTCTGTCTCTTAAAACTATGCTGTCCATATCCCTCACTGCTTCAAAATCAGGTAAAAGCCCAGAAGAAGTGGTAGCCTTAGAATAACCACATTAAGATAACCGGGGAAGGAAGGAGAACAAATACATGATCGGCTCCCCCCGCCTCTCCCCAAAAAGCTGATAGGCCACGGTTAAAAGGATTGAAGGCACTGGATTGAGAATTAGTAACGTTTTCATTTCCTAATGAGCTTACCCCAGAAAAAAAAAGGGGGAAAAAAAGAAATTAAAAAGAAAAAAAAAAAAAAGAAAAAAGTTTCGCTCTAATATAAAGTCTTCCACGGTAGCAGAACACAGAGCCCTAATCAAGAAATGGACCATTTGTTTAAAAACAGTCTATTGAGCATGCTCTACCTTGCAAATGGAATATGCCAAGCTCTGTCACAGATGGCAAGCTTTGACAGTTCCCATCCGTAGCGTCGATACTCGACAGTTCAGCACAAGATCAGTGACATTCTGTCTCATTAGAGCCACGCTAATTATCACAGCTAGTTTCAGGGGAAACCATGTGTTGCAATGGTCAATTTGAAGGAGTCTGTGCATCAACAAACTGGTAATAAGGATCAGACACCTTATTATATGACAGCATGCTGCCTATGATCTGATTTACTGAATCAGAGGTACTGAGGCAACACTGAAGCCTGATGGGTTATGGAATCGTGTGTACACAATGCATGTCTGAAATGTGCTTTAAAAAGAAAAGGGAATTATACAGAAATGGTACATTATTTTTTTTTTAAATTGGGAAGCTATAATAAGGACATCTTTCATTTGTCATTAAGACATGAAGAGATGTTCAAGATATTGTTAGCTGGTTTTATCTTTAATCAAATCAAATAAGATAAATAATTCAAAATGAAAACTGTAAAATTATGGATTATGCTACATTATAATTCATTCCATACTCTGATTTTTCAGTTGCAATAACATGTACCAAACATTCCTTATGTTGTGCCGTCTTGCTTCCTTAACAGAATTTTATATTTTGTAAAAAGCTTTCCCTACTTGGCTCTCTTTTGTCATTTGTACATTTGACAACTTAAACTTGCAGCTCCCATCGCTTCTCCCCCACACCGTGCTCCTTCCACTGGACAAAACCACCCAAGCAAGAGTCGTGAATGCTGCTCCTGGCCACCTGTGAGATGGGGCTGCATCCTGCCCAGTGCTCAGCAGCCCCAACCCCAGCGCCTCGAAGGGGTGCGCTGCAGGATGAGACCGTGAAAGCATTAAGCATTAACTCCCGAGTAATGCCAGGCAGGTGTGCACTGCATTCCTCTGGGAAATCTCTCCTTAGGGCTCAAATACGCGGCGCTTCTGGAAACTGCTACCAGCTCCTCAAACCACCTCTCTGGGAGCCTCTTCCAAGAGCTGTTTGACCCCACGTGTAGAGTACACTTGGGAAGCAAGCTCTTCAATCCGTGTGTCAACAAACCCAACCTTTGCCTTACGTGCTGAAAGGGCTGCCCGGCCCCCAGGAGCGGCTTGAAGTGGTCAGTATTGTCCTCTTACGAGTGAAGTATTTTCCATACTGAACCTTTTTCTTTGGCTTCAACTCTATCAGGGTTTTAATGCTTTTTTTCCCCTCCGCACAGATTTCCATGGGCAATTGCACACTGATACGAACTGCCTCAGAGATTTTCAGGTTTACACTCTTCAGCATATCGCTGTTGATTCAAAAAAGTTGCTGTCTACTTTTTACAAGTGGGAACCCAAGACTCGCTGAAGACAACCTGCTTAACCAAGGTCATGCCCATAAAACAGGGATGGCCAGGACTGCTGCCAGACCTTCTCAGGTTCTGCCTGTGGTAAGCAATAAGCCGGCTAACTGGACCTCATTTTTCTATTTCTTGAGAAAGAATTAAAAAAAAAATCCTTAGGAAATTTCCTAAGGTTTTAACCTTTATTTCTGAGAAGACACAATATAAACAAAATTAAGACACAGGCAGAGGAAAGACCTGGAGTGCTCTAAGCACTCCTTTTGTTCCTGCAAATAGAAACCCGAAAATCTCTTTGCATCCGACCCGGGCGAGGCAGAACACACTGCCTCTGCCATACGATATTTTGTGAAAGAAGCAAATCAGCTTTATCTGCCAAGTTTCACAGTTTCACTGAATGACACGCTGCTTTATGGGGCCATTCTTGATCAAGCACAGGAGCCCATCTTGCCTTCTCGGTTCACACTCTTCCTCTCCCGTCCCTGCTGACACCCGATCCCATCCCAGCTCCTGCTGCTCATGGCACGTCTTCAACTGCCAGAGCAATCCCCGCGGGGAGTGAAGGGGGGGACATGGAAAAAAAATAAAGGGAGAGGCTGTTGCATGGTGTGCTTCTGCTGCTAACGCTTGCTATCTCGCCTTCCTGCGAGGGCGAGGGGTTTATCTCCAGGTGGAAGCAAGGGATGGCGGAAGACCTCAGAGCATGTTTTTATTTCTACCTTGTGGCTGCCTGTGCAGCATCCCTCCCCACTCCACAGAGAGCCCATTGTAAGCTGAGAGGGGGGAAAAAAGGAGGTTTTAAGCCAAGATTTAAAAACAGGAAGTGACTCAGCTGCTCGGAGGGAGACAAAGCAGGAGACAACTTCACAGAGGAGTGGGGTGAAGGACCGAGCCCCCAGGCTGGACTGCCCCAGGACAGCATGAGATGCAGCTCTGGGAGGAAACAGCTTTGGAAATAAATTGTGACCCCCCCCCCCTCCCCTTAAAGCCACATTTTTACCAGAGGGTTACTCCTGCTTATAAAAAGGTTTCTTTCCCCCCTCCCTTTGAAAATAGTTGAATAGATCGTTATATATCTGCAGTAATGGCATGTTACATCTTCGTGCCAGATCCACAATACTGTGCTTGTTCAATGTGGGAAGCTGTTTAAAAACGACTTTCCTATTAGAGTATATAGCTCAGTCTCTAGATGGAAAAAGCCAGATCAAAGATATAGCATTTATAAAACTGCTGGTTAAAAGATAAAAGTGAGATAACAGACATCAATTTTTCACTATAAATCTCTGGGTTTACTACAACATTAAAATTTCCAGTAAAAGCAGGGTTTTATATACCTGAACTCTAATGGCCTATTCTGAAAATATTTATGTCAGGAAAAGCATGGTATTTGCATGCCAAAAGCAATTTTAGTGCCAATGTTTAGCATTCCCTTCCCATTTAACTCCTTCCAATCTACTTGCAAGTGGGAGATGCTCTTTCAGTCCTACCCCATGCACCTTCCCATGCAGAGCTCCAGAGGAGAGAACTCCAGGTGCATACTAAGGCTAAGTTGAACACTTCTGATAAAATACCACTGCATGAAATACTTGTGCGATGGCTTAGGGTGGAGTCTGCAGCGTGGTCTAAACCACTGATGGCACCTCCATGGTTTGCATGCAGAACTATTCATTTCAAAGAGGATAACTGCCTAACCGAATTGAAAGACGGGGACAGAGGGACAGGAAATTAGGCAACACTGTGCAACAGCTCAGAAGTAACGGGTCAAAACCCTCTTTAATTACATGATGTTTCTGTAAGTTTGGCTAACTTCTTATTTGTTTTATTCCAACATTATTATCAGAGTGTGATCCCGGAAGAGCCAAGTGCCTCAGCAACCACGGGCTTCAACATACAGACATTTTTATTCAGGGAGAAGGAAGGGCATCTGATACCTATCTGCACACGCACAGTAATTCAAAATGCACTGAAGCTGCAGAGGGGTATCTATTTTACCTAGTTACCATACTATAACCTAAAATTATTTAGGTATAATAAACCAGGCAAACAGCTTTATATTATAGTGCATAGGACTCTCAGAGATATGGAAGTTGGTATCACTTCAGGTTTTGCAAATTGTAATTTCTTAAATTTAAGACAGCTTTTGCAACATAAACTGATTTTCATCAAAGTTTTGCTTTCTTCCCTATTTCATACCAGCATGTACAGGCCATAGCTTTTCAGGGTAAGACATAGACATAACTTCCCAAAATACAGAAAAATGTAGGAGCACTACAAGTCTCTACTTCCCTTATCTCTCGGGGCTTTTAGGTTTTTGTTTGTTTGTTTGTTTGTTTCCTTGTTTGTTTTTATGGAATAAAATTAGATTTCAGCATCTGTCACCATCAAAAAAACCTTCATCCCTAGCTCCCACATGAAAACATTGTAACCAATGCACAGTTACTGAACCATGATGCCTTAATGATCATTACACAAATCAACTTTTTTTTTTTTTTTTTTGAAGTAACGAAATTAAGAATGTGCTCTCAGAATTATTTGAATCAGACTGTTAGGTAATAAATTTAATAAAACCCAAATATGATTAAATTGTGAAAGTAATGCATACCACACAAAATGTTATGTGTGTGGATTCTTTTCATTTCAACTTATTCAGGTGTGCTGATTAAATTTTAGCAAATAATGTTGTTAGTTCTGCCTTTCTTTCACAAAAAACCCAGGGAGCAGAGACAAAGCACTTGGTAAATATTTCTGTCTTTTACTTTTATGTGTTTTTCTAAAGCTCTCTTTTCAACACAACCTAACAAAAAAATTGTAGGCCTATTATGCAGGCCAAATGCAATAAAGATGTAAGATTTTAAATACTGATACTAGGTGTTTTGCTGATTATAATTCTAAATTCCCCCAAATACATTATGTATTCAAGCATTTTTAATTATGACATTTTCCTGAATTCTTTAGTATGATCATCGTAACTTTTAAAGTACATATTTTGAATTTAACATAATTTGAATTTAGTTTGCAGATAATATATTGATCCTTAAATACATAGGATTTTCTGAAATACACTTATTGTGTACATTCCTACATGGGAAAATAATCCAACACTGCGAGGAATCTCCTAGCTACAACCCCAAATTCATTCCATCTATTTCTTCAGGAAAGTCAACCAGCAGTTTTTGAGTGAGTCGCCTGCAAAGTGCGCCGTGAAACTGCAAGTATGCAAATCACCACTCACCTAGGGCAGAGCACAATCTCACTGGTATCACTGCAATCTCTTCCTGCTGCCGTCATCCTTCCCTTGCCCTGTGCTACGACCTCTGCTGCACCTAGTCCCTGCGCCCACCGGGTCCATCGAGCATCAGGACCACGCATGGTCCTCAGTGAAGCAGGTAACTGCTGCCAAAGGCGCTAACACAGCACAAGAGAAGATGCTCTCGATTTTTACCTCAGCATTACCTAAATAGAAACTTCTGTAGCGCATCATTTAACAGCTCTTCTGTTCAAAGTGCTCTAGTCAGCAGAACATTATCTGCAGTCTCCTGACTCGGGCAAGCCCAGCCACCTTGCAGATGCTGGTTGCTTAGTTAGAGGCCCAATCAAATGTTGACACAAACCAGTTTCTGGTTTGTGAAATTAAAAAGCCCGCCAGCAAACAACTATTTTTGTCCACTGGATCACTGCTTTAGGTCACACACTGTTTTATACCAAAACTGCAGACTTCACATCCAGCAGTTTCAAGTTTTTAAATGGGAGAAGAATATTCAATTTTGGTGAGGTTTAAAAAAACAAACAAACAAACAAAAAAAAAAACAACACATTTTTAACCAGCACATCATTTTCTACTATGTGTTCTCCAGACTTTTCATTTTAACTGGAATTGATTATCCCAGGTTTTCCAGTCCTGAGTGAGAAACCAATATCCCCAAAAGAAAAAAAAAAAAAAAAAAAAGAATGAGCTATGTAAGAGCCTCTTAAAGAATATGTTTGAACAAGTCTCTGGTTCATGCAAGACAAACTTCTTTGCCCCAAGAAATATTTCTCTGTACTACTGACAAGCTCCAATGAAGATTTTTTTACATGACAGGTATCTCCTTTACTATACATGGCTTTGTTACATATTTAAAAAAATATATTGATTGGCTGACTCGTACTGAACTAGTTAGAGGAAACAAAATGCATCCAGTTACCTATGAAGTTACTTCTGTGAGGCAGGTTTCTACTACAAATGGCACTTTGGCTAAGTACAGTCTTGAGAATTTCCTTAATAAATAATAATAATAAAAAAGTAACATTAGCTTGCTTAAATCCAGGAGAAAACACAACCTCTGAAAATAAAGGCATAATTTCCACAATGAAAGGGAAAAGAACTAAGCATTTTCTCTTGTTCATTTTGTACAGTCTTGTGCACAATCTGCACAAGAATTGAAATTTTATACTAATACTCTAAAAAGAATGCCCTTCATCCTTTGGAAGCCTTTGTCTTTCCTGTGCTGATTTGAAAAGGGATTACCTTTCTCTTTTAAAATCACAATTGGAAGAGCTGTCCTGCCTAGAAATTTTAAGATTACACCCTTAAATAAATACTCTATGACATAAACTCAGATCAAAATGAGGTGGACCAGTAGATCAGATTCATACCTTAGTTTTGTGGAAGACTGCAAAGGGATGGGGAAGGTGTAGAAAACGGACAGCTCTCTAGCCCCTGGTCTTGACATGTAAATAAAGACATCTGAGGAGCACACAGGTTGGGAGCTGCTGTAACATTCTATCATAATTAGAAACATTTCAAGAGCCCTGTAATTTCCAATCAAAATTACAGTAATTTCTGATATACAAGCCATGATTCATGACAGAATTTTTACATTCCATGGGAGATTATAGTGGCCTGATGTATGACACACTGAGTACAGCACTAACATAAACAATTCAGTTTAATGTTTAAACAGCACTTGGCGTTTAGAATCCCACAATAAAAGAAACATATTATTGTAGAAATTATCACTTTGACAGTGATTGAAGGGTAGGCAGGCATGTGGCCTATAAAGCTATAATTTTTACAGTCCACAGCTTGAGTTTAATCATTTTGATATAACATTTCCAAAATATCCCTTTAAATACTCCTTACAGCATATAACTTAAGAGACAACATCCTTTCTGTACAACAAAATGCAGTAAACTCCAAAATGTGAACACCATAGAAGTCAAAAGTCAAATAAATTTAAAAAGAAAATCAACACCAAAATGCTGAAGGCCCAAGAAACACTGGTCTAACTTGATAGCCTGCAGCTTTCTCTGGAAGAGGATGTGTTTTTCTAAGAGTGAGTTTTAGAAAAGTAAAGGAAAAGCGACTAACTGGACTTAACATTTAATCTGACGTGAAGATTTAATGCTGCAAGAAGTGGTGCCTTTGCCATTTCCTTCAAGTGTTGGTATAACTGTGGTTCTATTCATTTCCATTTTTCTATATGTTTTTCCTTGAGTTGCTTTTTGAGTACATTCTCACTTACATCAATGCTTTTGCATACTCCAGTGATCTTTCTCAGAAGACATGTCACTTATGGTAATCACAACCAACAAGTGCTCACTGATTTCCCTCTCTTGCCACTAAACTTGACAGAAATTCTTCAGTTGAAGAAAACAGCATAGAAAACCACATAACAGAAGCTTAAAACTGAATATGCAATATGACTGTAAGCCCCTGCACAAGTAACGAAGCAGCCACAAAGACATGCTTTTTCAGATGTACCTTGTATGACCATGTGCTTGTTTTCTTTTTTCCTGGACATGGACAATTCTGCCCCACTTTCAACGCACAGCCTCACTGAACCCTGTTTCTGACTCATCATTTTAGCAAAAATCAGAACCCCGGTGTTCCTTGTTACAGCCCATGTAATTAAAACACCAAAGCCTACCTTCAGCACCACTATAGATAGCTTGCACACCGTTTTTGCCTCATCCATGCCAACTATGTATTTATGAAACCAGCACTTGCTGAGCTGCATGGGACAGTGAATAAACAGTACCCAGACGTTACCTTTGAACTCAACAATGAACTCCAAATTGTGGCACTGTGCCATCATGCTAACCCACGTCCAGCCACTATAACTTACACAGAAGCAGGTCAAAACCAGATGGGGAAAAAAGAGAGGCCATTACGCCCCAGGAACTTTACCTGGCTTTTGGTTGCTGCCACCTTTGCAAACAGTGCTTGAGACACCTTAGCTCTCTTCATTTCCTGCTGAATCTCATCATAAATGGAAGCATTAATGTTCATGGAATTATTTTCTGTTTTTCCATTCCTCTCTGTAGCGATAGTAGCAGTTTTGACCTAGAAAATATGTTATGAGACATTTTTCATTATGAAAAAGTTATTTTCCTCTCATTCTCTCCCCTTTCCATTTTATTCAGTACTGCTCTTGTATTCTTTCAGCTTTTTGGTAACTTAACATTATAAGTTATCCATAGTTCAGGCAACTGGGAAACAAGATAATTCAGCATATTGTAACAGGTGAATGCATCTGAAATATGAGTTACTCTTAGCTGACCACTGTGAATTTCCATGTCATAAAACAAATTAGGTGGAAATCTGTCAAACAGTCTTGTAGAAACTTGTGAATCCTTACAGGATTTCTTTGCCCCAGACAATTTAAGTAAAAAATTTAACTGTAGCATAAAAGTATTCCCAGTAATATAAAGAACAACAGAAAAATGCCTTATGTCCAGTACACTCAAAAGAATTGTGATACAGAAAATTTGTTGCTTTAGATTTAACCTTTTAATATATTGTCTGATCAGTTTAATTCTTAAGCTGTTTTTAAGAAAGCAACAATTTAGATTAATGCATATCTTAATCTCACTCATGAAATCAAGATAGGCTTATCTTAAAACTATTAATGCTGGTTGTATTTCACTTACGCACATCAAATATGCATTTTCAAGTATGTATTCTTCTTGCAATCCAGTTTAAAGAAAATAACATGAAAATAAGGCATAATTACTACAATATTGCCTCTTCTATGTTAGCTGCATCTGCAGTTTGTGCGGTATCAATTGAAAAGTACAAAAAATTAGCAAGTACACTGAGAAACACCTCAGAATATCCCTACAATACTGTCAACAGTTAAGGACAGCATCTTCCTTTAGGATCTCCTCTTGCAGTGCTTGCCTGAGATTTAAGGACTTTCAGAGGAAAGACTGTATTTCTGCCAAGAACCCTCAAGGTGATGAAACAAAATCAAACCTTTAGATTTCAGTTTGAATTGGTTCATACTGAAGTTGTAGGGAGCTGAATTAGTTTAGCCATTCTGAAGTTAGCTGTCTTGCCTAGTCATTCAGGCTACCTCTAAGTTAATGGCCAGAGACAGGCAATTCCAGAAAGTGATTCAGCCTACTCTCAAGGATGTGTCTAAAACCAGTTTCACTATCAGTTTAATCCAGAGCAAGTCAGCATCTTCCTGTGTTCTTAAGTCCCTTAGAGTTCAAAGGGAAATCATTAGAGCATGACAATTCATCTTCTAATCTCACTTTTATATGAGCTTTCATGTCACAATATGAGAAGGAAAGGGTTTGGGTGAGGGACATACTTAGGCAAATCATTGGTCCATTTTTTTCCTAGAAATGTCATGCTCAATTTAGCCTAACTATCCTCTATGGTACTTTTAAAATAAAATAATCTAGCCCAGAAACTGGGAGTGCATGCCACTTCTGCTGAGCCTTATTTGTCTATCAGGCATTTCCAGCGCTGTGCTAACACCTCATCATTTGCAGCAAATGGCAAAACCTCGGCATGGACAAGGCACATGCTTCCACCTGCCTCCTACTGGCAGGCATTAGTCTTTCTAGTGTCTGAGAACAGGAATCCTAAATCAAAAGGGAAATGGAAAAAAAAATCCCAGAACTCGTTCATACAGTCTGACTGTACATGACTTTTTTTTCCATCTGAAAATAACTAGTACCTTGCAGCAGTGACCAGGACAGTGAGGTGTTTCCTTTTCTGCAGTGTGACATTTAATGGGTGATACTACAGTAAAGGATGGTCAAGCCTGGGCCAAGGGCTGCTCAGAAACGTTCCTGGCACCAGGCAGTGAACAGCATGAGAAGCAGCACCACGAACCTCCTCTTATTCACGTTGCAGGGTGGGAAAACACATGCGTCACACTGAGCAGACTAGCATGAGGCCACAAGAGCAGGTGCATCTCCTGAACACCATGCAGTGATATAATTTGAAAAATACAAAATCAGTGGAAATTTTATAACCTTTAAATGGAAAGGACTCACTATAAGATAACTGATGAACAATGGGGACATTAAATTTACTATTGGAGAGAGCCCTCACTGTGCACATACAAAAATCAGGCTAAGCTAACTTAGAAAACTAAAATGTGATGGCTTTGTCAACACATCATCTTGGACCAGAGATTTAAATTTTGGCAAAGTTATTTCACTCCTTCCAAAAGAAATACTTCTAACCTGTATCTAATCTTGGAGGGTTCTCTCGGGAAGAAGAGACGTGGCATCTTTTGGGAAGGAAATGCTTTGCTCTTGTGTTCCTGATCAAAATGTCTCTTTTCTGCAAGCATACTGACTTTCTGATTGCTACTCAGCTTCAAAAGACAGCTTCACGTCATAGAAGTACTTCATAGACTACTGAACTGAGCTGTGGAGTGAACAGCCAGATCATCAAAGAACAGAATTCACACACCACATCGGAAACAATTTAAATTGTGTGTCTTGGTCCATATTTTTCCACGTTCAATTTAGTACGGATATGCATTTAACTCAGAAATTACTGAAAATTCTCGTTCTAGTTGTTAAATCACATCTATCTTTATAGAAGACAATAAACTCAATGGCATCTAATGTTTCTGAAGTTAAAAAACAAACAAACAACCTTATGCTGCCCTGTTGCCTTCTGCTGATCTTGAATTAGGGAATAAACAAGAGAAAACGCTAATACCTTCATCAAGATGCCCTATTAGCCCACAGATCTTCAGAAGAATGAAAGTCTTAAAGTTATAAAATAGTGGGCTTGGGGATTATCAAGAGTTGTACTTCACAGCCATATCCTAGCCCTCTCCAATTTACATCACTGGCCAAGTATAAAAATTCTTCCCCCGCTTCTTAACAATTTCTCTTTAAAGATCAGGTATAGACTATGGCTGGACTAGATGGACCATTGGTCCGCTCTGGTCTGATGAATTCCATGCAATAATACTAATTAACCTCTTGGAGAATATCCATACATAAAACTGTTTCATAATTTATACATAGCAAGCATCTAGCCTGCTGTGTTGAATTTAGAATTGAGTTCAAGCTAGAGGCTGTTTGAAGCTGAGTTGAAAAACACCCTCCTCCTCAAAACAAGAAAAAAAAAGAAAAAAAAAAAAACAAACAACAACAAAAAAAGCCCTCAACAGTGCAACTTCAGGACTTGAGAGAGGAGGTGAAAACAGTATTCATTTTGGACAGAAAAACAAAACAAAACATAATGTCCCATCTCATCCACACTTAAACGCAACCTCTCACCCCACCCACACATATAGCCACATTTTCTGTTTAGAAACGAAATCATAGATAAGCCTTTTTTTTTTTTTTTTTTTGACAGTAACGAAGTTTTTCAACTACTTACAGAACAAGGGAGCATTATTTTATAAATGTAGCACACTGAGAATCAGAAACTCATTTGGCCATCTTCCTATCACCAATCAATTTAGTTGTTTAAAAACACTTGGACAAAAAATAGCACATCTATCCCCTCCTGGCCTGCCTAGGTACATATCATTAGATAAGGCCAATTAGAGTAGCAAGAAATTCTGGATTCATTCTTTTTTTTTTCCCCAAACAAAGTAGAGGCTATTGTAGAAGAAATAACTAATCTGAAGAGGTTTCCATAAATATGGACGTTCATTTCTTCCTCACCAAAACTAAAACAAAAAAATCTTTTATAACACATTCTCATAAGTACTGTTTTAGCTAGGGAACAAAAATCTTCTTTAATCCTGGTTTAGCTTTTAATATTACATCGTACATTAAAATTCATAAAGTAGTTCATTCCAGGCAAAACAAACTACTTTTCAGTTCTACTCTGCAAATAGCAGAGGAGGTACAATAAATGCTGTTGCTTTCAGAACAGCTTTTATCAGGACAAGGTTTACTACTCCATTATTACACTGGCGCCTGGAAGTGCAGTTATAGTTAAGTGTCAGTGTTTCCATTAACTCTCCTCCATGGTGGTTTTCACGGGGGAAGGAGAAGACTGCATTTATTATTTGGTTCATTTTGAATTTCATTAAATTGCAACTTGGCACAAGGGCTACCAACCTAAATTTTGAATTTTTGCAGCAAAATAAGTTTTTTTGCTGGTTGTGATGTTTGTGCATTTGAAGTCCAGTTCTCCACTGTGAAGTTTTGAGGGAGCTGTCATTATGTGAAGTTCCTTGAAGTGGAAGTTCACTGGTCCTCAAACACCAGCAAAGCCATGTTCTGCTCAAGATCAGTCTTTCAAAAGTGACATCCTATCTCTGGGATCCAAGCTGAAATTGCTTATCATGAAGGAACTCTATTTGTAGTCATAGGGAGGCCAGGATAATATTTATAAAAATGAAAGTTTTTTCTACATTGAATACCTAGAACCATAAGTCATGTAAAATTTGTGGATATTTCTTAAAACAATCGTTTGCTAAAATTGTATTCTACTCTTGACTTTACATGTACTCTGTCTTTACACAGGCTGATGATGGGCACCTAGAGTTAGCACTTTTTTTTTTTTTTGGTGGTGAATATGGGTGGGGAGAGGATTTCTTCCTCAGCTCTTCAGAAACTGAGATTACCTGTTCCGAGAAAGAACTGTTCATAACTGCAGGATGGCTAACAAGCTTTATCTAGAATATATTGCAAAAGAAAATCTGTAAGTTGGTCACCAGTCTCCATCCTTTACAAGTTGTACTGAGGAGGAGGCGGCACTCGTTCTCCATGGCCCCTGAACTACCATGATGAGAGGGAAAGGCCATCCCTAGCAACTCTGTGGGGAACTCCAACTACCCTGAACCCAATTTGACACTCAGCATCTCCTGAAGTATCCTCACATCCTCCCATTCCTAAGCAATGTGTGTAGACATTGACCCATTCTCTGAGCTTGACTTAGAAACACTGAAAAGGAACCACTGTGTGTTAATCTGCAAGCTGAATGTCTTGGGGAGGGAGAAAGAAATTAGTAAAAGAAAAAAGAAAAAAAAAGATGTTTTATTAATCACTTCTAGGTTGGAAATGTTGAACTAGCTCTCCATGCAGTATCTACCTGATGGAGAAGCTAATATTTATACATTCCACTGCCCCAGGACAGAGCCTGACAGACAGGCTTCTGCCCCAGAAGGTGACAAGGTGAACAACATCCAAGGGAAAATTCTTGTGTATCCTGTCTCTTTGTGCTTAGCCCACCAGTGTGAAAGATGGCAGCAGACTTTTACAACTTGACCAGCTTAGAGGGCTAAACATGTTCCTGAAAGCTCAGGCATTAGAGGCTAATGATTTCAATTTAAAAAAAAAAAAGTAAAAAAAAAAAAAAAAAGTAAAATTTTGCTTTTTTTTCTTTTAAGTCAGAGAGAAAGGGAAAAGTAAAGGGGACAAAGAGCTTCTTAAAGGATTTCAAAAAAGAATTGGAAACAATCCAGATACATTAGCTCAAGTAGCAACTAGTAAGAATGCTGTAAAAATGAGATAAATTCAATGCAGTTTCTTCTAACTCAGGCACTGGGGTTTGTGCTTGGTGAGTTCCTACTATCCTATCAGACCTCCAAGGTCACACTTTCTGTTTTTGCATGTAATAGTATGCAAAATTCACACTGAACAAGCCCAGCTGCTAAACGGTTAAGTCTGCTCTACTGTCTGGCCACCAGTTGGCAACACAAAAATGCAAAATAGATCCTTTTCAGGATGTTTATTTTCACATCCTTCCGAAACTGATAACTTGCAATTGCAAAATAAACCTTCATGTGTGGCATATTAGCTCCCATTTTTCATGGTTTCATAGTTTAATTGTTTCAAATGTTACACTGGTCTAAAGATTTAACATTAAATATGTTGGCTCTTGCCTAAATTCTGTTGTCAGGATAAATGGTCTGTTTTGTCCTTCAGTAGTTATGCAAAAAGTTCACAGCTAAACCAGAAAAATATTATGCTCTATTCCTACACAGTGAATGTTAAATAACTGTTTATAATAATTTTAGTAATAATGATGGTAGTAGTTTTATTTCTTTAGTGTCAAATATCCAATAAACTGTGGGCATTTTTCTTGGGGCGTAGAGGGACAGCAATCAGAACAGTAGCTTGCATTAATAATTTTGCAGAATTGTTTGTTTCTGGTACAATTTGTAAAATTATATCTGCTAGTGCAATTACTAGAATAATTTCATTATTATTTCTAGCATTAAGTGTTGTACTTACGTTACTACCATGGACATTTCAATTTTCTATCTTAGGGCTCAGAACCTACTAGCAGCTGGCTAGTGCTACATGTGTTTATAGGCAGATAATTCTGGCAACAAATTAAAACAGTTCTGCAGCATTCTGACTTGGAGGTATTTATATCCCCGATCCATCCAATAGATAAAGTGCTTGTATGTTTTGTTGAATGACAAACAATAACTAGAAAAATACTTGTTTTGTTCTACAGAACTCAAGTATTAGTCTATAATGTTAACCTGTTTTCCTTTTAAAAAGGATCCAAACAAAACCATATGCTGTTTCTACTTTTAACTGTTGTGATTAGGTTAACAATACTCTGGAGTCTCAGGAAAAAAAAATGTAAATGTAAACAAATACACAATAGCAACATACATCTTCCCAACACCACTGAAAAAAAAAAAAAAAAGTGGACTTACAGTATGCTTTGCCAGTAAAATTATAACCAACCCTAAGCCTGCCTTTCTGGCTGAAAATTTATTCAGTTTAAAGTGTGTATTAAAACCAATACAAGGACTACCTCTGACTCGACATCCTTCTGGAAGGTCCTGTAATTAACTTTGTTCTTTAGCTGTGAAATTGCCCAAGACCACTTGAGACAGAGTGAGACATTACCTTGGCAGAAAGAGATAAGTTAAGAAGGAGGGTTAGCCTTTGCTCTGAATTACCTGGGCTGTGGGAGCAGGTTCAGATATTAAACCAAACTTAAATGTTGTCTTAACACAGTTATCTATACTTAACTATTTCCCACTAAAGCATTACTATGTAAATAGACTCTCTTCCTTTATCTTGGAGAGTATCTATAGTGGATTTCACAGACTAAACTCAGTCAATGATAGCAAAATTAGACCATTAGTACAGTCTGTTCTTTCTGGATTTTTTTTTTTTCTCCCCTTCATGTGAAAAGTACTTGTAGCAGGTCAGAAGAGATCTTCTGTCCTCCCTTTTGCTATGTTCTCATCATTACTCTTGTGTGGTCCTTAGCATCCATTAGCTTCAGGAATATTTGAAAAATAATCTGCAGAAATTTGTAGCATTCAGAAAAGGTACAGAATATAGTCCTAGGCACTTGCTTGAGCCTGTTTAGTTAAAAAACTGCCCTGAGTTTATACATTCAACTGTCACAAAATTTTCAGAGTCCCAAAGCCTTGCTTTGCATAGTGAATTTACAACAGCATGATTTCCACCTATTTGTAGATCAGTTTGTTTTTTCCTTGTAAAAGTATAACCCTGAGCCACAGCAATGCAGAGGATTTCAGAAAAGGTACGGAATATTTTGGAGTGTTTCTTTCCCAGCTGCATTTCTTCTGTACAGAAATCATATGCATTCCTATAGTTCACTCTTTTATTTCACATGCACCCTAAAACCAGCATAAAGAATTTCATTTATGGACACAAGAACTGCACCATTGAATTTCTGGATACCCTGCTTATCAGACTTTTTCATTTGGGGAGAATTAAAGAAATAGTCCCACCAGATTTGATGGAAATCAATAGGAGTTTCATTTGAACATAAACTAAACGAAGTTTTAAAGAATATATCCCAGTCTTTCAGAGCAGTGAATAGATCAAGGCTGTTTTTTTACCCAGCCTAAACTGGTGAAGGTGCCCCCAGCATTTTAGGAGGGAGTCTTCTCTCCCCGAGACCTTTAGCTTTACCTGTTTGTTTTCTGGAAGATATTTTTTAAGGCAATATGATGTGCTCATACTTCTGCTTTTCATTCCCACTCAGTTTAGTGGTCCAAATCCTTCAAAATCCCTATTTAAAACTCTATCATTAAAACAATACCTGAGAATTACAGGAAAAAATAAAGACAACAACAGAAAACCAGCATGTTCCTGGACCAAATAAAGCTCATGTCTCAATAGAAACAGCAAAAAACTCTGTGGGGGCCATAATGGATAGAGTTTATCTTAAAACTAGAAAATAGCTAGTAATGAACTGCTACTATCATCCATTACATTCCTTAAATTTAATTTGTGACATGCACTGCAAATAATGATTCTGTGAGCGTTTAAAGAATTCAACAGCAAAAGCTTTCTTGTTCTGAAGAAAGGCATCACCCAGCAGGATATGGAGAAAGCACAACAAGCAAATCCAAAAGACAGAGAGAGCAGTTTACTTGTGGAGGCCGGCTAGGCGGTGTGCTTATGAGAGGTGCAGGGCCCATGGCAGAGGCTGCGTTCAAGCTCCTTTCTCTTTCATCCTGGTAAATTCGATCTCGTTCGGCTTCTGGCAGCTGCAAGAAGTTCTGCATAGCCCGAAGGTTTACCAGCAAGGACTGCGAGGCAGTCTTGGGATCCTCTTCCTTTCGGAGGATTTCTGAGAGCAAGCCCTGTAGGGAGGGGGAGGAGAAAAAATGCTGGACAGTTAGCCTGGTGAAAACATCCTTTGCACAGCCGTTGCTCATCAGTCCTCCTTCCACTGGGCTTGGAACGAGAGCAGCCAAATGTACTATCCACTCCACACAGGAATATATTAATGGCAATTTAGGTAGCAGAGAAGAGAGCCTCAATTGTGCTCTTAATTTTATTAAGCATCTGTTTTACATACAACACAAACTGAATCTGCCTAATAGGTCTCCTTCCTTTTACTGGCTTAACTTGCCATGAAATCTTTCACAGTCGCCAGACAATCACAAGAAGTTAAGAGTAAGTGAAACACACATAGTCCAGAGGCATGACGCTGCGCTGTTCTCAGGTTTTCCAGGCAAAGCACATAGCAAACCTAAAGAAATTGGCTTTCCACATTTCTAGCACTTTAAACAGCTCTTTGAAAGGAAGTGATATTCCACAGCTAATCTGAGAAGATAAACTCGTAATGGTCCTGCAGGCTTAACTGACTCAGGTCCATATTTTCAGTCTAAGTCAATACTTAGGTAAAAGAGTTTTATATCAGAGTTTAACAACAGGTGTAAAAACTGACTGTTGGCCACTGAAAGGCTAGAAGTGTGCCCCTCTCCTCCTCCCACCACCCTCATCCCCTCACCAGACCATCCTAATCCTCACCCTGTCCATCGCCTGGGCTGTTTATTTGAGTACCTGCTGTGCAGGTCCCACTTCCTAAGTCCATTTACTGTTGCTGTCCTTTGACAACTTTCAGAGCCCAACAACGATACACAAAAGTGAGCATTGGGGAGTGAAAGAAAGCCAGAATAGAGGGCATAGGCAGCAGTGAGCTGGGAATGGCAGGCTGCAGACGATAGCATGCCACCGGCTCATACAGACCACGCCAGGTTCCCTGCGTAATCACTTCATCTCGGTTCTCAGCAATGGAGCAGGTCTGGCGGTCTGGGACACCTAATTACTCTAAAAGATGAAATATTTATGAACCTGTGAGTGCAACTAGAAGTTTAACGTCAACAGGTTCTTGAAGTCTCCCCCCTGCCAAACTCTCCTTTTAAATACGTCAGTCATACAAAATGCTCTGCTGTCTTGAAGTTACAAAACTTGCAGTAAGAAAACTGTAATTTCTGCAAAAGCAAACACAAACTTCTTTTGAAAATACATGTTGTTGCCATGCAGGGACAAGGAGAGGTTTGGCCAGAGAGACTTCTAATGCCAGTGTAACAAGGGAACATGGATGTGACATTAAAGAACACAACCCAATGTTCCTTTTCCTAAAGGGCATTTAAGTTATTTGGGGGTAATCAAGGTGTGAAGGGTGGAGGTGTAAGGAGGGAGTAATAAAAAAGTTAAGAGAGATGACTGACCATAGATGGCCATTCACACAGAAAGCTACAGCTGAAGTATCAGCTCCTGATGATGAATCTGATGCTCACACCTATGAAACCACCTATGGCAGTTGTCTTCTATCCCCAAAAATCCTTTTTTATCAGGCAAAAGCCCCTTATGCAGGCACTGCTGCAAAGCCACTGCTCCCAGGCAGCTGTGCTCAGGCAGGCCAGCACCCACCAGCATTGCTTTGAGCTGTTTGCCCCATTGCCCCTCTGCCTCCCAGGGGCAATGAGGACAGAGGTGCTAATCACTATGTTGGGGCCACGTGGTCCTCATGACTCCATATGGGTCTGCAAACACAGGAGGGAAATGGGATGGAAAACACAAACCAACCTTCCAGCACTGAGTCTGAAAGATAATTTGGAGGTAAACTTTAAAAAATTATAATAATAATCTGGTGGATACTTTCTTACCACTGTTCTTCATCCCTCCTCTTTTCTGGTGTCCAGGCAGAAACTATTTAGAAGGTAAATAAATGGGTTACAGACAAAAGTATAATTTGGGTGGAGACAAAATTTTTTAATTTTGTATAGCCTCAACAATAGACTTATTAACAGATATGGAAGTTAAATTCTTGTCTACAAGGTTAATGTACTTTTGTACTTAAGTACTCATACTGTTACTGCTTGTTAATGGTAGGGTTATACTGCCCATCCTCCAAAGAGCATTAAAAATGATTTTGTGCCACTGAAGAGAAGGCACAGCTGCCTGCAGAGCACAGGATGTATCATTATGGTGTAAACATGTGATTTCTGACTGCTCCTGTGCTGAAAACAAGTCATCCAGGATTAAAAAGAAGAAAGGAAAACTAAACACAAGTGGACTGGTCACTGGCAGGAAGGAAGACTCCTTCCCAGCAACCCACTGTCAACCACAGAAAACGTCCTTGAAAAATACTTTGGACCATACTAGAAAATAATAAAAAAATAAAACTTTTTTTTACCCTCCCCTGTGTCTGTCAGTATAACAATTTATGCAGGAAGTGTCATTAGGTATTAATTCCCCTGTCTTTTCCCCATCACTGGCGTGAATCTTTGCATGAGCTGGGAACACAGCATAGGACTCAGATGTGGAGAGAAGAGGGGAAATGAGAGTGTGGGGAGAAGGCATGAGGAGGTGCTTGCTTTGAATGAAAAGATCAGAATATGGATGCAAATAACAGATGAAAAAGGTGTAGTACCAGGTATAGGGCAAGTCTTACAATACAGTTTGCCGGCTTTAAATATTAACTTGTTGCTACTGCTTCAATTTTTTGAGCAACAAAATTCAGCTAAAGACTGTTGGACAACAAGTAAAATGGGAAAATCCTAGAAAGAATACATTGGCTCTTAAGTCTTGCCTCCTACATACAGTAATTTACCATTCATTATACTAGGCCTGAACTGGCTTGCAAAGCTGCAAGTCTTGGTGTGGTTTCCTGATATTATACCTCAGGTCACACAGAGGATCCATGCCATTTGGTATAGAGATTATAGAAACTGTCAGGCACAGAGTCCCCTTTGCTCATCCTCCCTCTTATTCTTTCACAGTGGAAATGTATTTTCTTAAGATGTTACTAGGATCCATTGAAAAAAGAAAGTTTACACATCATCACAAGTATAATTCATTACTAATTGCACAAAAATGTTCAATAAATATTATCAGTGCTTTCAAAAGCTAATTATGAATTCTTTAAAACTGGAGATAAACGAAAGTGTCTGCCAAAGTGAACAAAAACGCTGCCTGTCTGGCCCCCAGTTTGTCTCCTCTTTGAATGTAATCATTGATTCAAATAGATTTTATCAGCCTCACAGAACTTCAAAGCTTCCAGAAGAAAAATGCAATTTGCCCAAACCTCCCCAAAATATGCAGAACGTCCTCGAATGCTATCTGCCTCCATCGTGGGGTGCTTAAGCCCCATGTCCAGGTGGAGGATTATTTGCAAGCTCCACCCACAGGCCTGGATCCCTGCCAAGGAAGTTATAAGCAGACACATTTATCTATGTCGCTTAGTAGCAAGAGGAGAGCCGTCATGATAGTGTAATAGCACCTTTTTACCTTTTATTCAATAGTGATATGGATAGTGTGCTTTTTCTTAAATTACAGTACGAAGAATTATATGAATACAGTGGCAATTTCTGTTATACTTAAGCAGGCAAATTTCTCTCTACCACATAATTTACAGAACTCAAATTCAATAAAACATTACATGATGGTCCATTACTGTTATCAATTTTGAATAATCCATCTTCATTTTTCATTTTACTGGAAAATAAAGTGTGCCAAAGACAAAGTGGAAGAAAAAAAAGAAGTGCCTGAGAAGGTGGTTGGTGTAAACTTGGATTTTGTTTTAAAATTACGTGGAACCATTTACCGCATCCAAGTGTTCTCCTCTGAAACAACAGTTGCCCAGAATTAGTATGAGCACAGTCCTAAATACACAGAAGTTTTCACATAGGAGAGAAGGCATTATACATTAACAAAATGCGGTAAATCCTGGCAGCTAATATTTTAAACAAGTATGGGGGTGAAGGAGAAAGGAGGGGGAGAGAAAGGTATCTGGCAGAAATACTGAGAAGTACTCAAAAACCTTGAGATGTAAAACTGTCACTTGTGGGAAGAGAAGAATTACAATAGTCAGACATGGCAAAAGCAGCAGAAAGCACTCCCCCTCCTTTCACGACGATGGAGACGAGAGGTCACCTCCGTACAGCAGAACCTGAGCTCAAGCAGCAAATGTTATGGTTGAAAGTGTACACAAACAAAGGCAGGCAATTCGGAGTTACAGTTCCAACCACAACCATGACTAACACCTCCTCACTTGTGCAGCACGTAGATGTCACCGTGCCATGCACCAGGTTAAGTTATGCCTTCAAGTCAAATGTCAGACTCGCTGGTGGGAACCAAAGCTTTCAATTTCCTGACTCATGTTTGCATTTACAAACACTGCAGAAATTGGCGAGGAGTTTGTTTATTTGTCTAAGACTCCGAAGGTGGTTCAGAGGAACAAATTCTGATGCTCCTCTCCAGCTCTTTCAGGAAGAACCAAGCAGCGTGAAAAGCCTCCTGGTTTAACAGGAGCACTGCAGGGGCAGACTGAGCCTATCTGCTGGGGGAGTCTGTGGGACAGGCTGGAGCAGGGTCACTGCGCTTCGCTGCAAACACCATTTCTGCCCAGCGAAGTGCCTAGGAAAAAGCTGAACCATCCAGTATACCAACAGCAGCTGGAAAAGATATTAAATTTATTAATTCAGCTGAATGGCAACTGAAATTTAATTTACTGAAATTTTTGAAATGTATAGCTCAATTTACCAAAATTGCTCTAGCAAGTTGAGAGACTGGCACACACATTTGGTAGCCAAGATTGAGGTGAAACTTGGACCTGCTTGCACAGATCCTGACTCAACAAACTTTTCCAGGGTGCATTACAAAGCGATACTAACAGGATTCAGCCTGTTTCTTTGCAGCCAGTGAGCTGGAATAGCAACTGCTGAAGGACAAATAAAACTTCAGACCTCACTGTGCACTGAAGCCTTCCTAGCAGGCCTACTGTGAAATTTCTTGCAAGGAGAGGCGTTCCAGCCTCCAAAGCTACTTCTGCTGCCCACAACAATTGTGCTATTGTGCACATATGGTGCACGCAAGTTATAGCTTTCTGGCCTCCTCTTTGATTAAACTTTGCAAGGCACATTCCTGAAAAATGCACGGTTTTGAAACTACCATTTTGAAGGTACGGGTAGGGTGGAAATTATCCAAGAAGAGATTAAAAACACTGAACACCCTTACAATTTTCTTAGGTGTGGCTGAGGTTTCTTCTGTCCTATTAATAGACATTAATTTAGAAACAAAAAACAACAACAAAAAACGCCAAATGATTTAGTTCTCAGTAGTAATTTTACCATTATTTTTTTCCTTTGGGCTAAGCGGAAGCAGAAATATTTCCAGGCAATACTTTTGCCCCAAGATAAAAATTAAAAACATCTTGAAAATGATGGCGAAATGATGAACTACTATCTAAGCTGGTAGAACCACCCCTCATTTACCCTCTGCACCCTCCCCCCCCAAACAAAACCACAAATTCTGTATTCATACTACAAAGCAGAAATGCATAAAATGAGGTACCAACATATTCAGCCAATTCAACTGAAGTTCATCTTTATTGCCAAAACACTAAGCTAAATTACTCTGAGTTTACAATTCACTTCCTTCCGTAACTTTTACAGTGAAAGCAAATCTCTCTCCTCATCTGAGACCATATCTTAATATCAGATTTATTTTTTTTTTTAGTGCAGAACTACTGACTGATTTTGGTGAGATCTGCCTTCAACAACTGATGGCATGATATAGTCCCTGGACACGGCACAAATATGCTTATAGCAGTTTCAAAAATGTCAGTGGTAAGCCTGAGCTAGCTTTTTATCTTGCAAAAGAGTAGATAAATTTAAACAAGCATTTTCACTTGCTTTAGAAAAAAAAAAAGTCAGAAGATATTTCATCAATATTAGAAAATAACTTCTAAACAGCAACAGTTATTAAAGTGCTGCTTTAATTTTAGTTAAATGCGATATATCCTTGAATAAGCTGTGATAAATTCTGAAGCACAGCAAGCAAAACAAATTTTCGTGCTTTCATATAAAAACCACAGGTGACTATACCTGTACTTATATTTGGATGTTAGCTGTTCCTGTGGGTACAATGGCAATTTTCAGTTTTGCAAAGGTGAAATGTGCCAAAAGCAAACTCCTCTGGATTTCAGTGGGGCTTCACTTGCATATGAAAAGTATACTGACTTATTTCTTCACCATACTGAGGCTAATATTGCCTAGGCTCCTAGTATTTTTCCTTTCTATTCCCTACGTTGGCCACAATAAGCAACAAATACTGCAAATAGTTATGTAGCTAAATGCAAATACTAATTTGATTAGCTAACACAATTTGTAGGATATGGGGATATCCTACAAAGAACTCTGTGTTCTTTCAAGTTGATTTGGTTGAATATTGCCAAAATATATTACGAATATATATATTTCATATCATTTTCTGGATTTTTTTCAACATTTGTTTTTTGATTTCTTCCCAGTTTTGGGTCACTTTGAATAGCACGTTCTTCCTAGCTGGTTAACTACAGTGTCTGTGGAAGAACTGTACTTTAAAAAAATATTTAATAAGTTTGGTAGTAACAAAAATGTCTAGTAATCAGGAATCAGTATTTGCACTAGAAATCTGGCTCTACTGTTGCTTTCATCCCATCTTGAGAGCATGTTTATGCAGCACGTCATATAAATTTAATGTCCAGTCAGAACGAATTGTCCTTGTACTTCAGATACATACTGTATAACAAGCAATAGACCAAAACTGCATGAGAAAACTGAACAAATGATTTTGGAAGGGGGAGGAAGCTGAGAGAAAAAAAAAATGTTTTTAGACAAGTCTGAGAAATAAGTAAATAATAAATGAATCATTTTCTGAATTATTTGGCAGCTGCAAACTGTGGTAACTTGAAACTACTATTAGTATTTTGATACTTTAGAGTATCAATACCCAAAATACTACTTATTGTATTAAACAAATCTCTATGTCACTTATTTATAAATATAACAACTGGCACTGCCTAAATTTATGTAAGCTGCGTGAGTTCATGTATCCCATGAAATTTGTTATAAAAGACCCAAATCTTCAAAGTCCCCTCTACTGTTAAGAGGAAAGACACAAGGACACATACACAGCTCTACAGAGAATTCACCTCATAACTGTACTTCCTTTCAGTTGTAAAATCTGAAGGATGTAAAAAATAAAGGTAATAATAATTCTGAATGATTACCAATATCATGCTGATTCAAATCTGGTACAAGTGCATATGAAATATTTTTTATTCTCTAAATCCGAAACATCAACAAGAGAATCTCGAATTATAATTTTTATTATATTCTACAATGGGCAAATACTTGTTCCCTAAGTTAAAAATGTGAAATCCAAAACAAATTTACCTACATCCTTTAAAAATATTTCTTATAAGGAAATCCTATTTTATTTTCTGTTAAAACAGACTTTTTAAATTTTGAGATCTTATTTGCTTTGGGTATACTGACGTTTCTTTCATAACTTCTGCTTGATTAAATTCCACGCAACATGGCATTAAGTTAAATTCATAAAACAGAATAAATTATAACAGGGTTAGCTTCTAAAACAGGTGTAAAAAATAACACATTTTAGTGTTACTTATCAGCTTTGCTAGGGCTAGTTTTTTCTGCATTGAAGAGCCGAAGTATATGCTCTGACGTGGACATCAGCAATCTCAGAAACTACTGATTTTGCAACAAACTGCAAAAACACATAAGAGCAGAAGATCTAAAAATAAAGCTTTTTTTTTTTTTTTTTTTGTAAATTAGGTCTTTTCAGAAAGTTCCTATGAGTCATGTTGTTAAGACTTTTACTAGAAAATAATAAACACAAATAAGGAAAAGAAAATAGGTAGTTCAGTGCATGCATATGGTCAGTACTGGCATACCTTTACAACACAACGGCAATCTGTTGGGTGACTTTGTGAATGATCACAAAGAGCTATTCATTCCCTTTCCAGGGAAGATGGAGAAGAACCAAGATATCTCTAAAAACAGCACGTATTTCCACAAACCTATCACCGTGGATTTCTGTACTGTATCAACATGGACACTGGTCCTACAAGGAAGTGTGGTTCCTTCACAGGAGCTAAGTGACAAGACAGAATTGAAAATAGAGACTTAAAAGGCGATAATCACTAAATATGTAAATTAATTAATGAGAGAGAGAGAAAAAAAAAAAAAAAAAGAGAGAGAGAAAAAAAGAAGAGGCTGCTAGATTTAAAAGAGCAAGAAAAAAACACTGACCTGAGTTCGGTTAAAAGCCACGCGTGCAAATACTGCCTGTGAGATTCCTGCTCGTTTCAGTTCATCACGGACCCACTGGTAGATTTCGGAAGACACCTCTGTGTTTGTTGAGACCTGCTGCTCCAACGGCTTGTTCATGGATCTACTGACAGGAGGAGGGTGGTTCAAGTACTGTTGATTTAAGGACTGCTGGGCTAGAAGTCTGTTCACTGCATACTGCTGGTTCAGCAACTGGGCCATTACCAGCTGCTGATTTACCAGCTGAGGGCTAATGGGAGTAGATACAAGTCCAGGGTGCAGGTTTGGAAGCGGGGTCCGAACTGATGGTTGACTACCATGAGAAAGCTGAACAGGGGATGGAGGCTGTTCGGCTGTGTTCCCTGGGACCGGCTGCTGACCGAAGTTGACATGGTTGGCACCTTGCTGGGATAGTTCAGAAAGGCTATCCATCTCAACTATGGTGGAAAAGAAACATTGAAAAAGCCAACATAAGACTGAAAATCACAAACTTCATGATCCTAGCAAGACATGCTAACAAAAATATATAAATACAAAATAGCTCAACATTCATGGTTGAGCTTACAATATTCTCCAGCTTACTTATCAGTAAGTCCATAAGATCACTGTTGCTGTTATTTGCCTTCAAAATAGCTACAAATAATGGTGTAGTAGATATTTAAACAAACAAACAAAAAAACAACAACAAAAAACACAACAAATTGCCCATCACTGTCACCAAGCCATTGGAGGAACCAGCAGAACATCAGAGCCAAAACAATGTGCTGGAAACCACATATGGCAAAGGAGTCACTGGTAGAGAGCTTTGCAAAAGTGCAATGCACCAATTGCCAACCAAACCAGGAGCATGTGGCTACAGAGGACATCCCACAGTGAGGGATGCAGGGTGCTTCAGGCACGGCAGCAAACAACCAGAAGAGGGGCAAAAATGGGAAATCCCTCTGTATGCTCCAGAAGTGGCAAGTAAAATGGTGAGAGTATCTGTGCAAAGAGTAAGGAGGGTTGTTACCGGAAAACTCACCCAGATTGGAGAGAGAAGCCCCAGTGACTGGTTTTGCTTCTCCTGTGGGGTCCCTGCCACTACATCTGCAGTTCTTAGCCACTGGAAATCTGTAACAAGCAGGGTGTGGTGTAGACCTCCCCATGCTTGCTAATTTCTAGATGCTGCATCAATTGTATGGGACTGCTAGGAACTAGTATAATTTATGTAAATTACACAGATGGGCTGCTTTATCTTGCAACCATGTACGCATGTTTTTTTTTCAGTGACTTGCAACATGGTTGATTTTTTTTTTCCTATATTAACTCATCTGCCTTGACACACCCTCCTTTTTAATTAACAACACAGTTTTTTAAACTACAGAGTTCTTCCAGCTCCTCTCTCATGTGTGATAAGACAATACAGAATAACTCAAGCTTAATGTAAAGAGTCTCACTTCTACCAGTATACGTCACTTTTTCATTTTAAACAACCTCAGTTTTAGAGGTTTAGCAATGCTGGTCTGGAAATAGCTTTAAGAAAACATGCTTTATTTAAAAACCAAAAAGCTAGTATCTTCACGAAAGTGTTGTAGCTATTTTTTCTTATACAGTAAATCATATTTAACAAGGATAAGGCAATATCTGTGCTTTTCATAGTGGCTATGATCTTCACTAACAGGTATTCAGTCCAAAACACCCTTTTCTCCACAAAAATAACTGGAAGAAGAAATCAACACCTGGACTCCCACCCACAGCCTGCCCTCCCCTATTGTCCTAAGCATGAATATATGCACACGTTTCCTGTGTCCCCAAATGAACAGATGATGAAACTGTCTTGGAAGGTCACATAAGGAGAATTCTGCAGGGGTTGCCCCATGCATGGGCCCCACAGCAGGAATGCCGCTACAATGGGGCTGGAAGGAGGTGCTGTGGGATAGTCAGCCCCCATGCAGGCACTGCTGACATGGACCACCTCAAACCAAGTGCAGTCATGCAGGTCCTCAGAAGGCTATAAACCCTTAGAGCAGTTCAATGTTGCACACAAGGTACAAAGTAGATGAAGGAGAGAAGCTGCCTATTTCCACCAGCGGAAAGTAGAGATCAACCCAAGTGGGCCGTTCATTTGGAACAGTAATTCAAACAATTATCACAAAAGTGATTCATTGTCTTCATTACAGCCTTAAGCTATAAAAGGCAAGGAACCTGTTTTGGTAGATGAATGATTTTTCTCCAAATACTAACAGGTAAGTCAGGCTCAAAATTTGGTCCAAACTGAGGCACCATTTCTTCATTCTGCTGAAAACTATGTAGAAGTTTTCTGACATAAAATGTTCACAATTATGTTAATAGGTTTAATAAATAGTTTAAAAAAGGGACATCATAGAAAGATAAAAGGTATTATAGAATTAATATGTCCCAGTGATATATTTTTCTCTCCACTACTTTACTCATGATTACTACAACAAGCAAACAATTGTCATAACAACTATTTGCTAATATGAATCAAAATCAGGGTCCCAAAGTTAGAGAAATATATGAATTCATGAAATTATAGCATTCTTCTTGGAATGCAGTGATAGTTATAGAAGCCTTTTTCTTTAAATATACATTAGCCAGAGCAAGAAAAAAATACATACATTAAAGAAACCAGTCCATCACAGTTCCAGGAACAAGTTTTTTAAACAATTATTCTGGGCTGTAGAAGATCTCTAGATTTACAGAATGACAGCTTTACATCTCTGGCAAACCAAGTCAGTTTGGCTGTTTCAATAGCAAATATTTATTTAAATGAATTCTTTCACTATATATGTACTTTCTACATCTACTCATCAAAAGCATCCTAAACTTATCATGAAGGGGCCTGGCTTCTTATATGACTGTGACAGACCTCAACTTGACACATAATGGTATGTTATGTATCTACCATCATGGCATTTTTTTTTTTTTTTTAATTTTTTTTTGCTTACCCATCATATCTTTTGCCTTCTTGAAATGTTTATACCACCTTCCAAATTCCTGACATTTTGCTGCTGAGACATTTGCATAGTAAGTGCTGTTCACAATGGAAGAAATCATACTCTGCGTGAAAAGGGGAGAAGAAAAAAATAATCTGTAATATAGAGCAGTACAAGTCAAAGCACAAATTATTTCAATTGTTGAAACCATTATATTTTTAGAGTTTGAGAATCATATTGCATTTTGATCCTGTTGTCCAAAGCCTTTTAAAAAACTCATTAATTGAGCATAAAACCAAACCAAGGTTTATTATAAATGAGAGCAAAAAAAGCAGATGTACTACGGGAAGAACAAAGTTATCGACCAAGAAACATCAGGCCATGGGATGGGCTCTGGATGGAAAATGCTAATCATGAAAGTGCCTTTTGTTTGTGCTATTTCTGCTTTTAAATTTGATTGACCCTTCACGTACCAACACAAGTTTACAGGCATACAATTGCTACACTGAGTCCAGGTATGTAATGACGCCCAAGGAATCCATGTCCATTCCCTTTGTGCCACTTACATACAGAGCAGAAGCTGGAAAATCACAGGACCAAAGTTTATCTGAATGTGTTATTGGTAGGGTAAAACAAAATGATTTCTGGAAGGATAAAATACACACGTAACTACCTAAATCAAACCCAGACTTGCTTTTCCTAAAGAGGGCATTTTAAGTGATTCACAGAAAGAGGCGTATGAAACTCTCATTGTCATGTCTAATTCTGTAAGTGAATATTAGCTATAAAATAGACTAAAGGATGATAGAGATTTTTTTTTCCTCAAAGGTTCTCGAGATATCAAATAGCTACAGTGAGAAATTTACCTTCTGCTCAGTTTTAACCAATTTTAAAACAGTAGAATTTACAATGCCTAAAACTTTCAGTTCCAGTACATTCTTTTTAAAAAAATCAATTAAAACCAAGCCTTTCAAAATGAGGTGCTGTTCCAACATGGAAATTATATTTGGTTTATGATACATTAATAACAAAATTAGCAAATGTTATTCCAATAGACCGAACTTTGCCACCCTTTAGATTTCTATGAGGAAAGTAGATTCTTTTAGCTTAACTAGAGGAATCATCCAACATATTGAGAAAACAATGACATTCAAAAAGACAAAGCTTTGATTATTTTGTTTCTTTGCTATTCAGCATGTAACATTTAGCTATATTTGTGCTGTCATAAAATCAATGTACAGCATGAACTCTTTGTTAAAAAAAATTACAATAACCACTAGAAGAAACAGTTTGGAGTAAAAATACAATAAATATTACTCTAAGTCTTCTCTTATAAGGCTAGTTCAGCTTCTGATTCAAAGGACCTTGATTATTGATCTTAGTGAAGTTCATTATAACCATTTGTTTTCTAACATTACTCAGTAACACGCTATTTGTAGAGTCTCAAAATTGCTGGAGTGAGGCGGTACTACTTACGCCAAATGTAGATACCCTTTACCCATCAGGTAGCTATTTTAGTGTTTCTCTGAATCACCAAAATTCTCACCATTCCTTGATATTAATCTGGCACTTCTGAAATTAACTATAAGCATTTTGCAAGTGATATAAAAGGAGATTGAAATCTTAATAGACTAGTGCAACTTTAGCCTGAATGACCTGAACCAAGTTCAGCTGAACCCAATTTCAATTTCTAACATAATAGCAGTATCATTAACGTCTACAACTTATAAAATTATTGTTTAAGCTCTTTTACAGATTAAACCACTTAAAACATGGGCACACGATATAAATTGTGTGATTAAAAAAAGCTTCTGTGGACCTGAACTGACAAATTATATGAATGTATAGTTACTGTATATGCAAAACTTGCAGATCTGCATGTGCAAAATGGGGAACTGCAACTTTAATAGGCCACTTTCCCATATCTGCATGTATTTTGTGGATGGCGTTTAGACTTCATGGCGTTTTTCCTTTATTTTATTTTGTCTATCTCAGATGTCTTCTCCTGCCCAAGTAACTTTATTAAGCACGAAAACATGTAGATGGATAATAATTGTAATAAATTACCTATTACCAATGAATATGATTATCTAAGATTTCGTATTCCACCCCTCCATGTCATTTTACAAAGATATGCCAATGACATGGCAGTTTGTGATATCCCCTGCTTCTTCAGAAACAAATATAATGCAATTAATTTGTTTTACAACCAAATAGGGGACTAGTCTGTTTAAGTAACAGTGCTAGGAATTTCAGCTTCTTTGACACAATGTGAATCTGCTACTCTGATGCCTAAATAGCGGGATTTTATTCTAAATCTTCAAAGTAGATAAAAAATATCAGACATTACCTACACATTTTAAAATGAAAATTATCCTGCTTTTTCTTTGAGAACACTCGTGCAAACTTTCAAGCGATATTACATACACTAAAAATCCTCATCAGGAAGAATCAATGATTTATTTACTAATTCACTGAAGGCAAAATTTTACAAGCCAGATAAAATATTACTACCTTGTTAACTCAGAAAATAACTTGACAACATTGCATTTCATTGTTTCTATTCCTTATATATTATCTTGTCATCAAATCTTCAGTCACATCAGTGCAGAGAGATGCACTTTGCTATAGAAATTCCTATAGAATTCTTGTTGCTGTGTAATTCTTACACGTTTTAGTGATAGTCTATCTATACAGATGCCCACTATGCTTAGGGACTAAAACTGAATACAAAACCCTCCAAGTTAATCGTCTTCAGAGATTTACACTCCAGACTAGAGGTACATTGTTTAACAAGTTTTTCTTATTTCCCTGGTCACTACATGTGAGGAACTCCCAATGTCTGGCTTTAGGCTTATCAGTAATCAAAGTGGGAATGATTGTATTTGAAGCATACTCTGGTACTACTGTACATAGGTATTGCTTATCTCTGAGCCACAGAGGAAGATACTTTCCATGTACAAGGATGACGAATATAAATGCATCACACAAATATCAGGCGTATTCAAATGCATCACATTTATCACTCATAATTTCATTACTTTTTCACACGTCACCAAGAAAATTGATAGAATGCAAAAACTGGTCACAGATCCACAGGCTTAACACATCTCCTAGAAGTTTACCCTTGAAAGCAAGTTGCAAGACTTCAAGATCACAAATTTCCCTCTCTCGCCTCCCTCCATCGCTCCCCCCAGACACGGCGCTTACAGTCCTGCTCTGAGAATCAGAAGATCTAGTCTGAAATGGTGCCACCTTCACAGAAATCCCACTATTCTGGAATGATACCATCTGCTGCAGCCCAAGTGCTCTTTTTTTAGCCAAATAAGTTAATTATAATTAGGCATCCAACAACTGTGTGGAGGTAGGGGTAGAATTCACTGTGAAGTTCAGCTGAGGTTCATTCCACGTAGCTTGAACCAAATCCCATTCTCTCGGGGATATTAAATATCAGAGAATTGAAAACTAGGCACCGTAATTTCTCAAATAAGTTGGGGAACTCTCTGGGGAAAGACCTTAAATCTCAGCCAGAATTGCTTTCATACACCCATCAAGTAAAAACTGATAAAACAGCAGTATCAGACACTTTTTGTGTTGTGTCAGAAACTAATGCGAGGTGTGTCCTGCAAGCCAAGGCAAGGACCCATGCCTTTCATGCTGGCCAGTTGCTTCAGCCACCAGCACAGGTGCTACCAGGGAAGCATTTGTGAGTCATTTCCCCTAGTACTGCTCTCAGACCAGGTGAAGCATTGTTCAATCATTGCTAAAAGTATACTGTTGTCCTTTTTGCAAAACAACAAAAACAATGTTAATCAGGTTAATTCAATCATCTAAACCAAAACTGTTCATGCTTTTCTGCCAAATCAACCAACCACAGCAAAATCTGTTATCAGTGATTGCTCAGCTTCCAGTCAAAAAAGCTTTTAACCCCCACAGTCCCAAAACTTCCCCCTAAATAACCTTAAAATTATTTTTATATGGGCAGAATGAGGTTGTTTTCATGCCTCATGAAGGGGTAGTTGGGCTGCAGTATTTACACAAAACAAATACGTGGTAACTGAGTTAGCAGAGAGGAACAGGCACAGCAGCTTCCTAAAACAACACGGCTGAATTAGATATTGGGGATTCCTGTGCAAATGAAGCATTCCCCTCAAAAGCAGCATTGTAACCCAAACTTATTTAGGCCTTCCAGGATGTTTAACTATGAGGAGGGAAAAAAAAAATCCAAGCGTTTCTGCAACTCATTCATCGGTGTTTAAAGCTTCAAGCCTGCTCAGTGGAAGGGGCAAGGGCTGCAACAACTTATTTACACAATTATCTAAATACGATTAAACAGCTGATGGACAAATATTAAACTGGAAAATGTATAGTCATTTCAGCTTAATGTAATCCTCTTTCTGTAAACACCCAAGATGATTTTTTTTCAACCAGAACAGTCCTGACATCTCATAAGCCTAAGGGTGAATAGCAAGAGATTGTTTTTGATAGTTATAAATATTCAAAAGACATGCAGACCATCTGCTTTCATAATACAGGTAAAGCAAGACTGAAATGGTGACTGCTGTATAAAAATGGTTCTTTTAACAAAGTCTTCCTCTCCTCGAAAACTATAAAGACAGATGTCAAAAACTGTTTACACAGGGTAATCAGGAGCGTGCAAAATGTAATATTCCTTTTACACACAGTGCTTGCTAAAGAGATTTTTTTTTCTTTTTCTTCCCATCTGTGTGTTGCAACACATTTCTACAAGTTAAAAACATTTTTTCAAACAGAGATCTCATGAATACCCAAAAACATGCTATCTGGTTTCTGAATGCTAATTAATTTCAACTAAGGAATCTGATTTTTTTTTTTTTCCTGTAGGAAGGAATGCATGCTTTTGAAATGGAGCACTTCAACAATAACAGCCACTGAAAACAGAACACCCCACAAGTTTAATTTTGCACGAGTTTGACACTGGCTATTTTCACAACTGTTTTGCATTCAAACCCGCATCTGCTAAATCTGGCTATAAGACAGGCAGGAGCTGTTCTCCTGCTTTTCAAATGAGATTTTATTTATGTTTTACTATTTATCAAGTTTTTCAACATAAAGCCTTGTAACATCATAATGGTTTTGTCAAGTGATAAGTAGAAGGTACCTTGTCTTCCAAGCAGAATATGAACAGTGCTGCCCATAAACCTTACAGTCAATTTTCAGAGCTGAAACACTAATCTTGACAGTAACCTTTTAATGTATTATATTAATGGCAGAGAGGCGTTAAGCACCTTTTTTATAATTCTCAATAAAATGAACATTTACTGAACAATCTGTCAAACTAGTGACTCCATTTTTTAAAGCCAAACTTTTAAGGCTCTATTCTATTTTCTCTTCCATAAATCCTCCACTTTACACCAGCAGGGCAGAACATCCCGATTCTGCAACCCTAGCACTCCTTTAAAAAACAAAACAAAAAAAAAAAAAAAAAAAGGAAGAAAAAGAGAAATGCTATGAGCCTTTGTTCCTAGATCTAATTTGAATAGTGATAAAGTTGCAGAGCTGGACAGAACTTCAAGATATGGGTGGGAGGAGAGATCTTTTCTTAAAGGACAGAGGAACTTTGTTTCCCCCATCCTAGCCGCTATCACTGGCTTTTGTTTGCATAGAAGTGGAAAACATCAGTATTAATGCAAGCTGAACCCTTAGGAGTTTCTTTCTCAGAAGACTCTATGTTAACATTTTCCAGATAGGAATGAACATTCAAACCCCCAAATGGATAAGACAAGATTACCCCAAATCAAAGATTTTAGCTTGACTGAGCCTATGCCTATAGCTCTGATATACCCAGCCACTAGCTTTTTTTTTTTTTTTTTTTGACAAAGAATCATGAAATTGCATATGAAAAAATAATTGTTTTATTTTATTTTTACCTTGAACCATAACAAGCAACACAATAGATTTTGTTGATGCATGCCCTATAAACATGTAGAATAAGGAAAAAAAAAAAAAAACACAGATGGACAGAGAAGAAAAAAAACTTTTGTTTGTGCCTTTGGCACTGCACTTGGTTGGCTATCTGACCTCTATACTTCTGCCAGGGTCAGAAGAACTAAGGATCTGCACGGCAAATGCTGGTCATATAAGTTAAAACTGCCTAAAGGCCGATTTCAAATGACGACAGAAGTATTTCTTCCAATACACAAGCACTTATTTTGTCCTTTCTCCTGTCCTTGCATAGCCTAAATTATCTTCTCTTCCTTTTCTACCTTATGTCATCTCTAAGAATTCTAAATGTACGTATTAATGCAATCATTGAGCTACATTGAACATAACAAGGGAAGATTATAAAACAAAAGGAACCTCAATAAGTCATATATAACCCTACACAAAAAGACCTGAAAATCAGAAATGAGGATTAATCATCTGAAGAAACTGATCCTTGCACTTCACAGTTTGGTAATGTAAATTCCCAGTTGCTGCACGATCAAACAGCATCCTCCCAGTACTTTCTGAGTATATCCCACTGACGGATATAAATAAAGCTCAAACAAAAAGCTGATTTCCAGGATACTACAAAGGTTAAAAGTTTAAAGAGCAAGAAAAATAGGAGAGAAATGTTAATTCAGATCTGAAGTACTTTATAAATGCTTTACAATCTGTACGGCATAGTGGCCTAGACTTGAAAAAAAAAAAAAAAGTCATCACAACACCAACCTTTGAAAGATAGGAGACATAGGACATTTTTGTCTTCACTGTCAGATGCACTACATGAATCTTTATAATCATCCTGATCGTTATTGCTCTCTGTTTGTAAATCATAGGTACTTAGTACTTAGTAGCAAAAATATTTCTGGCTAAGCCTTTCCCAAACTCAATCTGGATAAAATATAAAATGCTAAATAATCAAAATTTAGTAAGTTAATTCGCAGTTTACTTCACTGAATGAAAATGGTCCTTTAGTTTTGGGGGTGTTTTATTACAACTTAAGATTTTGATTCCGCAATGCCTTTGCTGGAAAAGCTCTGAAACCAGAGAGCTGCACAGGTAAGGCAAGTTTCTGATAGACGAACTAAACCCAGAAGCTGTGCTCCAACCTTGGGACCAGAGCTGAGCTTCTCCAGGGAAGCTCCATCCCTCCTCCCCAGTCCTGTAACGTGAAGACAGGGTCCTCTGCCCCAACCATCTCCCTCTCCAGGCTGCTGCTCTTATACTAGGCAGTGGCAGAGTGCACTGTGGTCAAGGCCAACCAGCATTTCTTGTACAAGAATGAAGGTTGGGGTAGGTGGGGTTTTTGAGATCACACAGACTGATCTAGTAGAAAACTGGAGCGAGATATACCTTCAGTCTCCCTCTTAAGTGAATTGCTTTTACTTCCAACAATTCTGTTCCAGCGAGGTCAGAAAGCTTCTGACTTGTTTCCTACCTGGAAATGACAATCCTAATACAAATGTTTCAAAATGCTATCCTAATGCAAATGCTTTTTATGACAGATAACATTTTAGATCTATTAACGCATCAAATGGGCACACAAAAAAAATCCATAAAAGTGAAACATACACATTCTCTTGATACAGGTGTGGGCAATTTCTCTACCTTCAACCAAATGCAATGGTTGTTTCCTACAATGTTTTTTGTAAAAATTGTTTAGCATTACCCACCATGTTAAAGAAGATTTCCTTGCTGGGAAATAGGACATAATTTTCAGCAAGTCTCTTCTCGGATTCCACTGTTCTGCTAGGCAAAGCATCAGATGTCTGGCATGAAGTTGAGCCCTAAGGCACAATGTCCAGACAAGAAGTCATCAGACTCAGTAGCACTAACAGTTGTCTTGCTGAATTTCTTTTGGTGTTTAGGATAAGCCTTTTCTTTGATCTCTTTTCCTACACAAGATTTTGTAGATTTTTAAAGCCAAAAGGGACAATTTTTAGCATCTATTTGGACTCTACATAAAAACAGACCCTAGAAGTTCATCTAGCAATTTCTGAGTTCAGCCAAGTTACCTGTGGCTGAGCTAGAACAAACATCCAATATTGATCTGAAGACTTCTTGTACTGGATCTTTCAACTTATCCCATGGTAACCTGTTTCACTTGCTAAGTACTTTATATAAAAAAAAAAAAAAAAAAGTATGACTAGCTCTTAGTTTGAACTTCATTGATTTCAGCTCCTAGTCAGTGCATCTCTTATGTCTCTGATTGCTTGTTTAAATACCCCTCTAGTGACAAATGTAACATCCCCTGCCTAACCATTTAAACAAAGGATAAGTGTCAGATTTATTGTTTCAGGCCTCATACCTCTTTATAAGCCACCTGTACTTCTGATTATTCTTAATCATATAGACCCCAATTCTATGAGGATATTTACCCTACAAAAAAAAGCACATGAACAAGCTTCTTTGTCCGTGGAAAATATGTAAAAAATTATCAGGAGAAAAAGGAGTTATAGAATGAAATTTGCTAAGGATTCTTTACTTATGCTAAATAAAATTATATGCAAGTGACATTTTAAGCAGCTGTGTTAGACAAGATACTAGTTTCTTCTGCATTGCTGCCTTTCATTGTTAAGAGTTTGTGAAAAGTCTAGATGTTCAGAAGAGTTCGTAAAAAGAACAAAACTCAACGATCTTGGAAGACAAATGTTCTAGCTAGTTTCTATGTGGAATAGGCATGTGCACTTTGAGGTTGACCCGTTCAAAAATTATCTTAGTTACCACTCAGATTAAAATGTAGCTAGATAAGGTTTTGCACACAAAGCTACTCCTTACAAGATGTGTAGAACAGTGCACACAGCTTTAAAGGCTTGGGGACATATTAGCTGGCAAGCATATTTTAGGGAGATTGTATTGTAATACATACAAAATCCCACAATTCTGGGAGAATTTAGATATACTGACTTAAATACAGATGCTAGGTAAATTTCAAAGAGATGAACTCTCTTCTTCATCTCTAGAAAGGATATAGACACTGATGTCCTTCACATATCTCTCTGTTTTTTTTTTATCATCACAAAATCCATCCTTCTCTATGACATTTTGCTAAAACTTAACAAATCCTTTGAAAAGGTGGCAAAGCCAGGAATAGGTTATGCTTTAGGACAGTTTCCCCCTCACCCAGCACACAGGTAATTTAGGTAATTGTTCTTCACAAGCTTATGAAACAACTGCAACTCTCAGTGTAGGAAATCTTAGTTCTTTAAAAAAAAAAAAAAAAAGAAAAAAAAAAAGAGAGAGATGTAAGAGACGTGCATATATGAAGAGAGTCAAGTCTTTCATGTGCTCCCACCCCTGGGGAACAGAACTTTTTCTTTTTGACTCGTTTATTCCATGTCTTGTAATGAGGCAGGTCTGAGGCTGTTGATGTCCTGAAAAACCTGTCCTCTGATAGCTGCTGCAAGGCACCAGAGGAATCTGATACTGTTTGTGTTGTTCTTAAAGAAATGTCCAAGGTAAGGGAGACAAAGCTCACCCTTGCCTTAGGTTTTCCTACTGTGTCTCTTGGAAATAAATAAAGAACGCAATTATTAATTAAAAAAAAAAATAAAGGGGGGGAGGAGGGAAGGGAGCAAGCTTTGAGGTTTTGCTCAGGGTCTTTTTGAGAAACATAGCTCTTCTATGTTGTGATTAGAGCCAAGAACTGCATGAGTCTGGTCTGACAAGGTAAGAGGTGCTCATCTCTTGGCACCACCTCTCAATGAGTGGGGCCTTTCATTCTTGTCTGGTAAAAGATTATTACAAATTCAAGTAATTTTCTCCAGACAAATCTTTATGCCTACATCACCATTTACACTGATGCAGATGTACCTCGGCTTTAAATCTGCTGACTGCACTGCTACAGCACCTACAGAATTTGCTCAGCTTTCGGGTAGGTTTTTATAACCACACTGATATCCATGCCTCCCACCACTGCTAGTAATAACTGAACCAGTCAGGGAAGGTCTCCGCAAACCCATCGCAGCAGTGATTAAGACATAGACGTACGTATCTACTTGCCCTTTAAATAGAAGGCTTAATTGGCGATGTGGATAGCAGTTTCCTAATGGACAGAAATTAAACTCCATTTAATTCCTGAGCAGACACTTCCAATGCACAAGGTTTACCACACATTTGGAGCGGAGAGGGGGGGAGGAAGGAACGAGCCGCATGCACGACTCTCCCTACCTCTGACAATCACTGAGGAAAAGCAACATGAGGACCAGAATGGCATAAGTGTGGCAGGTGTGAATTGACCTGCACTGGCAAAGCTGCGAGCTGGGAAACTTGCAAATCACATGGTTGTGCAATACTTGGCTCCAGTCAGCGCTATCATGTTCTTTTTAAAAAAAATAAATAATAAAAAAAAATCTTAAAGACGTGTACATCAAGTTAAGGGATTAACTGTCAAGTGACATTACCGAAACAGAGACAATATATTTCTTTATTGTTAATGAAATTCAGTTAAAAGTGAAGGAAGTGATAAAGAAAGTACTGTTTTGTAATGTATTTTACATAAGAACGTAATATAGAAAGGGAAGTGCAATTAAATCTTAATGTGGACTTTTTTATTTTTAGTTTATCATCTGGTTTACATTTTGAGCCCCTTTGCAGCAGTAAATTATACTGGCATTTCTTAGGGAATAGCTGCCATGTTAATTTAGTTTAATAAAATAACTGACAGAGAAAAGGGGGAAAAGAAGCAAGAAGAGACAGTACCCCCCCCCCCCCCCCCCCCAATGCATACTCTCCTTATCTTTAGCTAAGTATTCAAATGCTTTCTATATGAATTGTCCGTGGTCCAACTCCAGCACCATGTAATAATACAATACATTACAACACAGTACAATACAATCTTGGATTTCTGTAGCGCCCTTCATACAAGCATCCCAGGGTGCTTTACAATCATTATGAGTTAAAATTAAAACTGAAGCACATACAATTCCTAATAGAATCATTTTAAAAATGCTAAACAGAACAAATAACTTTTAAGTCTAGATTTAAAAGTCCCAACAGCCAGAGCTTTCCTTACTTCAATTGGCAATGAGCTCCAAAGCTAGGGAGCAAAGCGACTAAAGGCTCTCTCATGTTATGTTAAAGGATCTCTCATGTTGTTTATACTTGTGCAGTACTCTGCAGCCAACAATTTGCCAATAAGAAGAAGAAAAAGACTTATTTGCAATCTTGCTTTAAAGAACAGTGGAGGAGTGGCTTGTTAACCCTCTAATAAAGTTACAGAAAAAAAAACACAGGGTTAACACTCAGCCATAACTGCATGAAGAAGTATGAATGAATGAATACAAAATTTTGTAGCACTGCATTACTTGGTTGACTCTTTACCAGCTAGCTGTAAAAAGGGAAAAAACAACAACAAACATGTTTTTATATATATGGAAAAAAAAAATAAAAAAGAAGAACATTATAACAAGTATTTAAAATGCAAGTTATTCTATATACCATTCTCAGGACCACTGAGGCAGTGAAAACAGAAGCTGAGTAGGGTTCAGTTCTACAACATATACACATTTTAGAAGAAAAATGCATCATAAGAAAATGTGTTTTGTTCCTTTTTTATTCTGTCACTTCCCTAAAACTGAAAGGTCATATGATGCAGATAATCCCTCACATGACACAGTTCTCAAAACTGCTGAGACACAATACAAAGCGGTTAACACACGAAGTGGGGAGGACAGTCACAAAAATGTTATTCCCCGAAAAAAACATGAATTTTGTACTTTGTTCACATGAAAACTTCGCAGAAAACAACTACTTATTCCTCCATACAGCTGAATTAAGGGGAGGGAGGGGGGAAAGAAAGAAAGAAAAAAAAAAACAAAAAACAAAAAAGAAGAAATCAACACTAGCACCATCCCACTGTTGGACTTCTCTTTTTCAGAAGCACGCAACCTCATGACAGCACAGACAGATACTTATGGATTTGTTGACACGTACAGAGTCTTCTGAAGCCATGAACTGCACTTATTTGAGAAACAAGGTATGCTCCCTTTCCTTCCTGTCTCCCTCCCTACAGAGTAAGTCCAGGCCCCATAATTGGTGTGGAAAGGGACATCCTCATAATTTCACCTAATGAAGAGGCAGGAAAAAAAAAATCTACGTCTTTTCTCCTATAGTAGCTACTGCCCAGAGAAAACAGTTTGAGACTGATATAACTCTAACATTGAGAGTGTTTATATGCATCTAAAGAACATAAATCAATGATCAAAAGATTAAGCGATTTGAATTTTGAACTCACTGTCCTCAAAAGAAATACAACACTAGTGAGGTCAACCAGTAGCACATGAAGGGTATCAGATAGAAGATAAAATATTTTTAAGGTTACACACAAGAGTTGAGTATCCTGAGATCACCTTAAATACAGTGTACCTCTAAGGTTCACCTTGAGTGCTCAGGGGCTTCCAGCACCACACCGAGTCTTGCAACTGGGTCTTGCAGAGGAGCTGAAACACAGGCTCCAGCAGCCCCATGCAAGGCCAGCTCTGGGATTGGAGCCCCTCTGTCCCAATGTTATTATTCAATCTTTCCCATCCCTTCAGCAATAGCCTCAGTACTTCACTCCAAATGCCCGTCTTACTTGGGTGACTAAAAATCACGGGCACAAATTTTAATAGGTAATTGTAAATGTTTTAAGAATCCTGATACCTTGTCAGCTTGAAGAGACATCAGAGGGAATACTCTTGAGCAACTAGGGGTGGGTTGGAAGGGACCTGCCTGCCAAGACAGGACCCAGGGCCCTCAAGGATTTACTTCCCTGAAATAATTAATGACATCTTCAAAACCTAAAGTACAGTAACAAAAGCAGAAAACGGAGCTGCATTCCTTACTGAGTTTATTAATTAGGGGGAGAGAGGGAGGAAGAGAGGAAAGAGAAGGGAAGCACAAGCAGCAAAAGAAATCCAACAACTTGGTCTCAGGTCTAGGCAAGTAAAATTAAAAGGGGAGGGCAGAAAACAACCTTTCGGTTTTGCGAAGAAAGAATTCAGAAATGCTCATAAAAGCATGGATTTTGGCAACTCTTAATAGCTCATTCCTTGGTTATTTATAGGTCTGGAAATTTTAATTTTAGCAATTGCAACTTTTTTTTTTTTGGTCGTGATGGGGGTGGGAATGCAGGTTGTCAGAACAGCAGCCAGGAAATGTGAGAGGATTTCTATATTGCTATTATGCTGCTTGTTTGCTATGATGGCCAGGTACACTCAGATCAGGTAAACTGAGAAACACTTATGTTCCAAGCAAGCTTTCTTCCTGGCATCTCTGCCAGATCATATAAAAACTGCATAAAACAGCATGCAAATTAAGGGTAGGAAATTTGAACAAAGAACAAAGTATGTGATATATATTGTGCCCATGTCATATGCAGAAAATCATTCACTACAGCACCAGGAGTTTGATCAAAATGCAGTCAAGACATCTATATTTATCACAAGTGCAGAGCCATTCAGACTTCAGTATCATACCAGCACTTGTTTGGTGGGTGCACACATTTTACGGACTGCAAGCGTGTATCTTTCCCCAGTCATCAACTGCAGAATTATGTAAAAGATATTCTGGGAAGGGGAGGGAGAGGGACAGGGACGGCATACAAAGACCTTCAAAATAAATGTAAATAGTAGTAGAATGCATATAAACTACTATGTGCATAAGTACCACAGACTTTGGATATATTCCATGGAAATATTTCACGTCTCCTACAAAATACATTGAAAAGATGCAACCATGAGATTCTACTGAAGGGACATACCACACGGACTCCTGATGGCTCTTGAACAGTAGGCCCTTTTTCACTACTACATTTCCCCATAGCCCCACACACCATCCACGTGCCCGAATCTGTCATACAATTTGTTAGAGACCCTCAAACACGCACCTCAAGCCAGCCAGCAATTGGCCACTGCCCCAGAGCTCATCTTTAACACTGTAGCCAATTTTCTTTATCTTGACCTTGCTCATGTTTTTACTTCTACCACTTGTTTCTTCATTATCTCTAATCCAGGGACGTGTGAAACAGCACAGAGACACCTGCAAATTCCTTTCCCACATTCTACTATACATCAGGCCCGCAATTTCTCATCTATAATGCACTGGCTATTGGTTGTCCGGAGAGTTAGGCTAGGACAACCTCAGTTTCAAAGGATGAGCAAAAAGGAAGGAAAATAAATAAATAAAGAAAAAGACCATAAATAAATAAATAAAAAGATCATATATAAATAAATAAAAAGACCACCTTCATGTTTCAGGATACTGTGGGGAATGGGAAAGTATTCCTTGCTTTCACAAACGCTGTTACAGCAGTTCAATAAACAAACAAATAAAAACACTAAAGTGAAAAACCCAAACCTGTTTGTGAATACAAAGAGCAATGATTCAGAAAATCTTTTTGTAGAAAAAATTCAAGGGAGATAATACTAGTTAGAAAGTCAATGTCATTTGATCATTGCCATATTTTCAAAGCTGTGCCCAGAAACTAATTAATCTCTACAATCTCTTAGTCTGGTAGGTGACCTATTATCTCCCTCTCATAGAAAAGATAACAGGAACTCAAGGGGTACATCTAAAAGTTCAAAACCACACCAACAGTGCGATTGTTCCAGAATCAAATGAACTTCCAGCCTTTCTAATTCAAAAGAGAAAATGAAACAAAAAAAACCTCCTTATTAATAACAGCATAGATATGATCATAGGTATTTCAGTTATTTTAACTGTAGAAGTAATAAGAAACTTGTGCACTAAAACCCAAAACACAGCAAAACTGTGAAAATGAAGTATGAAATGTTAGAACTAATGCTGAGCAGAGAGATGGTATGATTAACATTAAATAAATAAATGCAACAGGCCTGCTTGACTGATCACTTTGGAGCAGCTCCCAATAGACTGAGGTAGAGCAGAGCTTCAGCGCAAGGGTTTAGAAATAAGAATTGATGGTAGAACAATTTATTTACAACTCTTTGGAGACTGAAGAACCAAACCAGGAGAGAAATGAGATCTAAGCCACTTGCTAGATGTACCAATTTAATGGAATGCACAAGATGGCCCAGAATTGAGCCCTAGATTAAATTCTAAGTTGCCTTCCCCATCAAAAGAGATCTGGAGAGGAAGCAGAAATGAAGTGAGCCGTGCGTATCAAACACAAGAAGTCTTTCACCCAGCACCTGCATATGCTGCTAGTCTCTAGCAATAAAATCTGCAAACCCAAGGAAAAGCATGAAAATACACTGCAGAGCATAAATCAGAAAAGGTTTGGCTTTTCCATGCAAAATTTGTAGCACCATTTTACCTTGCCTTATTAATAACAAAATTTGAGAATAAATCTTGATACCTATACTCTCAACTCTACGGCAATTGAGAGCTGTGTTTTTGCTCCATTCTGTCCCAAGGACTCCAATTCATGTCCCTGTGACGTGGGTTCCTCTAGTAAGTGGTAAACCTGGCTGTCGGAAGGTAGCCACAGCAATCTCAGAGAGAGACAGCTGCAGTAACTTCAAAAGAGCCCATGTATTCAACTCTCCTAACAGGAGTAGGAGTTGTAGTGGTATTTTACTGAGGAACGCATGTAGAGTTCATATCCTTACTCCCTAAAGTTTTAGTTTAAATGAGAAAGAAAATGGCCAAAAAAAGGAGGAAAAAATGAAAAAAAAAAAAAAGAAAAAAAAGAAAAAAAGAAAACTCCCTAAAGTAGAAGATGCTGTTAAGTTTTCTAGACTCTAATGCAAACTGTATCTCAAAGTTTCTTTGCTGATATATTTTCAAGCCATTAAATATGCTTGCACAAGAGAAATAGCGTGCTTGGTATTTTTGCAGTTCACAGAATATCAGTGTTCTACACAAATAAGAGCAATTTCCTAGTATACAAAATGCAAGATAAATAAGAAAAAAAAAAGTAAATTCTAAGTGAAGATGATGACTCTCAGTCTTCCATGCTTAAATTAGGCTTTGGAGATGCCGCGCATTGAGCACAGCAGCTTACATATTCTCTAACAAATCCTCCATACCTACACAAAACAGAATACTGCTAATGACAGTGACAGAAAACGATAACTAATCTTGTTTCCACTTTGAGTCATTTTTCTGTGGTTAATAAGTTATATCCACAACAGTGTTAATAAGTTATGGTACGGTGTCACTGCATTAGTTTGCATTTGTGATGAAGCGCTTCATACAGCATTACCTATGCCCACGGAAGTACATAAGAGGAGAGACCACTGCTCCTCTCTCACAAGGGTCTAATGCTGGCATTCTGACAAACGCTCTAAGGAAAAATTGCCCTCTACCTTCTGCTTTGCTCTTACTTCTCACCTCTGTTACGGCAGCACAGTATTGCGGGAAATTCACGAACTTGTATATATTTAACAAAACACAGACACTTTAAATAAGTCTCCTTTGCATAGGAGCGATATACAATTAGTTATTATTTCTGCAAATATGGGAAGAATTCATATCAATTGAGTCACTTGAAAAGGCACTATAAGACCAAGATGTCTTCCCTCTTGCTCATGTAGGAAAGCTGAAAGATTTAGACCAACTGATGGGATCTTGACCAACCACTTCTTCTTCCAAAAGTTAAGATTATATAAACACATTTTAATCTTAATGTGATATGGTCTTTAAAGAAACGGACTACAAAAAGAAAAGCAGAAGCTATTTAAATTCCCAAGCAACCTGACCACTGCAGCACCAGTGAAGATAAACAGATGACAAAAGTACTTAGCATGCTTTAAACAACAGAAAAAAAATATCTCATGACTTTAAATATATTCTTTTATACTAAAAAAAAAAAAAAGTGAAAAACAGCAAAAACAGCAAACAAACAGCCTCAAATCAGAGTTCTGTAATCTGGGGTTTTGGTAATCTCAGGAGCTGTTTTTGAGGACTGATATTAGGCAAGATTTTTGTCCATTAAAATTATGATGTAAAAATTCAGTACTGTTTTTAAAAAAAATCTTTTAAAAACAGTAATTACTGAAATTTCTCCAGTACTATGGAGAATGAATACAATGAAGTATTTCTTTCAAAAACTGTTTTCCTGCTTTGCCACTTCATCATCTACATATATACACAAGTTGCTACGCGAAACACTAATCCCAATTATAAATGAAATGTTCCATCTTTATACAATTTACTGGCTTTCCATCACTATCAAGTAAAAACTAGCACTGTTGGACTAAAATGGAGAATAGTCCCAAATTATCCGCAGCCTCCACAAGCCAGCAGTGCAAAAGCTCACATGCCTTTATAGTAGGTATGCACAAGATAACTTTGCAGACGTATTACTAGAATGGTTTGCAACCAGTGAAGATAATTTTGATTATTTCCACTTCAAAACTTCCTATATTGAAGCCACATCACTGAAAACAATCTAACCATAGGGGAAAAAAAGTGATGGGAAAACAGACTGCTAATATATCCACTGGAAAGACAGAGAGAGAGAGAGAGAGAGCAAGCAAGTAGTTCTCTATAGATTAAATGATGTCTTTCAGAGACAAAAACTCCAATATTCTGAGCAAGAGAAATAAAATTCCTATAAAAATATCTCAACTTCCTTAACTTCCTTTTTCTTCTCCCTACCACAATTAGCATCATTTATTTGTACACTGAATTTCTGTCTCCACTGTGCCACAACAAAATACAATTTAAAATCTAAAACGTAACAATATATATGAAGTTCCCACCAGAACACCGGCGGACTCCGTACTGCATAGAAAAATAAGTTGCTCCCTCCCAGTAATTCAAAAAAGGAATGACAAAAAAAGAACAATACGACTAAGGCTTCAGGAAGGCACCAATTCAATATTTAGCAATGCATAAATTGAGACTTCATTTTTGTTTAGGTATATTTTGATTAGAACTAATAAATGGCTGATTTTCCTTTGGTTGTTTGCAACAACAACACATCATCCAAAGAGCTTTATTCTTTATTCCCCTCTCATATAGCATGCCAAGGACTGTCTCATTTTATGAATTAGCATTTAAAACTACTGCAGGTTATCTAACAAGCATTCAGATTCAATAGTACTTTTGACAGCAGTAAGTAGAGAGCCTTTTAACATCTTGAACACACGTGCTTGAAAAAAGTAGTTACATCAAAGCAGTTCAAAGACTGAAGACAAAAACCAGTTAAAATCCAGTTTGCTGTGAGACAATTTTAGTGTGGTGTAAACAACCTTTCACAACTCCCCATGGGAAACGTTGTAAGACTATGTTCAAAATGAATCAGGCATATTTATAAAGATCATGAAGTGGTCAAATGAATTTGCATTTTTGGCAGATTCACTCCACGGATACTACTTGCTGCAGTCTGTAGAAATCTCAAATCTCACATCAGTGTTGCCTGTAGTGCTTTATTATTTATTACATTTTATGCTAAGTACCTGTGAAAGGGGACATTCCTTGGCCAATGAACTCTGGTTCATATCCTTCAGTAAGTCCTTCAGAGCATTTCTTACTGTTGTGTGAGACCATTGTTCAGGAGGCAAGTCTTCTAGTTTAGGGCAACTATTTGAAACACAGATTAGAAAAGGGATTATTACAAGATTGCATCCTGCTGCAGAACATTCCTTTAAGACAGACAGATTTCATTTTGCGCATCAAGCAGATGCATCTGGAGATTGCTCTCGGTCTCCTGATTGTTCCGATTAGTTAATTACTTTATACAACACATCTGCTGTATTGATGCATGAATTATACATCAGCTGCATGTGGCGACTATTTTTTCATGTTACTTCTACCTTCCTGCTCTGATGCGCTTGGTAAAACAATTTAAGGTGTAATGCTTTCTCACGACTGATCATGAAAAGCATTAATATATTAACCATTTTTTTTCTTTTTTGTTACCGTGAAATGTAAGAACCTAGACAGCAACAATAAGTGTGAGCAAGTCATTCTTTTACAAAATGCACACAGATGGTACTGTTCATGATATGCAAAAATATTTTTCTCTTAAGTAAACTTTATGTAAAATGCCTTCTTGTAATGCATCATTTAATTGACTAAAATGCAATATAGTTTTAATGAGATATCCAAAGAAAATCTATGTATCAGAGCTATAAAAGTTTTCTGCAATAGTATGCTGTAAGTTAAAGAAGAATTAGGGTAACTAAAAAGGAATTTAGATAAGCCTTTGTACTTTGAGCACACAGCACAGCGGGAATTAAATACAAGCAATATTAACCATGAGAGCTGACAAGTAACAGTTCACTTCCCAGAACTGGTATGCAACTTACCTGTGTAACTGGATTTTCAGTGTGACCACATGATACACGTCTTGCAGCATGTCTGCTACTGTAGCATCAGGGGCATCTGTCACATAGGAGAGTGGAACTGGATTCCACTTCCCAACCTGGATAAGCCCTGTGGGATATGTACATATATATCTATATATTCTTTTTTTTTTTTTTTTTTTTTTTTGGAAGAGGAGGGAGGGCAAGGAGGACAAAACCAAAAAAAGTAATGTACCTGCTAATTCCTAGGGGCAAAAAAAAAAATGACCAATTTTAACAAGATTGGCACTTTTGTTTCTAGCTTCTTAAATCTGACACGATAAAACAACAGCCCCCCTACCTCCCCCCCCCCCCAAAAAAAAGGGAAAAAAACAGACAAACAAACAAACAAAAAAGCAACACCTACTCACACATCACCAAGGGCATTCTTTATATGTATTGTGAAATTATACAAATGCATTATAATAGAGATTTTTTTAATAAACATAGAAGCATATTTTCCTCAAGTTATGATTAATTCAATAGGATGTAATATAGTAGTTACCCTTCTTTACAAATTATAAAGGATTTTGTAATGCAAGGACTGAGTTAAAAAAATACTTTGCAGTCTATAAAAGCATCGGGAACAAAATAAAAGAAACAGAGCTGGATATTCAGTCATAAATGCAAGTTGACTCTCAACAGTCCATCTGCTCAAATATGCTTTACACTTCCTTGTGGATCCTCAGTGGAGCAGATTATTAAGGTCAATAAGCATACTAATGATTCAGTTGAAGTCTTTTTTTCTTAAAAAAAAAAAATAAAGAAAAAAGTGTCTACCTCAACATTCCACATGAACAAAACGTGCTAACAAAAATACACTAAGGAAAAAAAAAGCAACAGAGACAGAATTTGCAAGAAGTTTAAGAAGTGAAACCCGCATCTCATTCCTGAAAGAAATCCTGCCCCTCCCCCAGGACCCCCCAAACAAGCACAATTCATTGTACAATTTCCCAGCATTATTTACCTTTTGCTTGGGCAGCAGAGCTGTGAGAATATCCGAGTGATAGCAATGCCATTTCAATCAGTTGGTTGAAAAGCATGTCCTTCCTCACCAGCACAAATTCTGCATGCTCCTCCTTAGAATCATACTCAATGGCATTTTCATAATGTTCCACTACACAGAAAACTGGAAGCATACTTCCTGTTAAAAAAAAATAAATTTTACGTATTAAACTGGAGTTATAGTAGAGTAGGTGGGTCTACAAAGCATTATGTAAATAAAACCTGTATGAACAGGCAGACGAGGCATCAGGAATCATCACAAATATTTGATAAACATATTCCCTGAGTCCTTTCCCTTCGCTCTCCCCGAAAAAGAGAAAGTTCTGCAAAACACCCCTCTCTATGAAAAGCAGAAATGCAAATTTACCTTCCTTGATGGGGTACAGATGAAAGAATTACCTGCTATAGAAATCACAAGGTTGACTGAAGAGAAGTTGATTCTCTCTGTCCTGCCTGATTTGTTGTGAGTAGCAGGCAGCACGAGAACCTAAATACACACTGCAGATGTCTTCAGTGTATGCCATTTTAGTACCAGCCACATAATTTTGTTCGTTAACACTAAAACTTTCTTGGTTCTGCCAAAAATATTTCATTACCTTCAGCATCAACAACAAATCACCTCGCATGTTATACATTTGCTCTGAAAAGGGCACACAAGGAATCAAGGCAAAAGTTAACACTAATTCATGCCTCATTCATTGAGTGCACTTGAGCACTGCTTTCACTCACATCTTTAAGAAACAAACTGTGATTTCAATTCAGTTTTGAGTAGTGTACCTGCAGCCGGGGCTTTCTTTTTGTTGCCTCATGCACTTACATTCAACATTCCTGGTGTTCACTGCTATTTTGGTATGCCTGAAACTAATTACTAATTTCTAGTTTTGTAGCATTTCACATCAGAACCTTCCCTCTGCCGCACAGAATATTGAGCAAACCACCTCTTTCCCTTCCTTTTGGATTTTATTTTATTCTTTTAATTCCTTTTTGACAGCAGACAGGAAAATTAACGAACAGCCCAGGCTTTTTTGGGGAAATCATCCCTGCCGGCAGCCGGGTTTCCAGACGCTGAGAGAACCCCTCCCAGCCTGCCAGAGGCACCTCACCCCTCAGCCTTCTGCCCCGGCCCTGTCCCAGGTTAGGATCTCCCGGCGACAGAAAGCCAAAGGGTTAAAAGCAGATGTACTGAACCGCCTTATGGCAGCCTGCCAGAGGGGTATCATCTTTAGCATAAATGATGACAAGGGTTATTTTAACAGGGCACCCAGGAACTCCAATTAGTCCTACAATGTTAATGCCTCTATAACCACTGCCCTCTAGACTGACAGAGCCTCCTAACCTGCTCCGGTGCACAAGGCATCTTGCAGCTGAAAAGGAAGATTTACTGTTGACAACAGAAATGCTTTAAGATCACGTCCGCTGACTTGTACCATAACATCTAGCAAGAAATCACAGTAAAAAAGATACCTTTTAAGCTTGTATATTTAAACTACATCTGTTCACCAGAGAGTCAATCTCTGGCAAACAAACCCCTTCAGGCTCGCTTGGAAAAGCTCAAAAACTCACTCCAGTTTGCCCAATAGGCTCAGCATGAAAGACAAGACTAAAAGCTTGCCAATATTTATGTAGTGCAGGAAGGAGCTTTTTCTTTTTTTTTTTTTCCTTTGTGTGTGTGTGTGTGTATGTGTGTGTGTGTGTTTTGTGTCTTGTTTTTTTAAATCTCAGCGAGACTGGTCAGGAAGGGAGAGAAGACCAAAGCAAGAGCAGTACGTGCAAACTGGTGATTTCTTCATTGGTTTTAATTAAGCTGTGGAGAGCTTTCCAACACACATACACACACACACACTTCATCTGCAGAAAGGTTTTGGCTGTTTCTCCCCCCCTTCCTTTCACACTCTTACAATTGATGTTTCACCTGCTACCATCTGACTGAAAGAAAGAGCTCAAAATTCTTAAGTGGTTTCACTGCTAATACCTGAAGATGAAATGTAAACAAAGCTTCATTTTAGCAAACAGTGCATATACACTCAAAAACAGCCAAGACAGATTTGTCTTTCTCCTTATCAGTTCCTACAAATCAGGTTATGATCAGACACAAAACTAGCAATGCACAGGTACTGCATTGCATGTCAGCACAGTTTTTGAGAGGTATGCGGTCTCAGGAGTTACAACATTCAGAAAAATGTAGTACTTTAAACAAAACAGGAGACACTCCTGGCCAAATTTTGATGTCCAGAGTAGCTTAGCAAAGGTGGATCCTGGTACTGTGACACAGGTATCATCTGACTACAAATCAAGCTACTAAATCTTTTAGCAAACTGTCACTAGTGTCCTTCTGTTAATGTGAAAAATGTTGTACAGGAGAGCACAACCTCAGCTGGCTGATCTCTCCTGCTAGTGCTTGGCAAGACCTCCAAGTGCAGCAACTCCATAACCTTCTAGTATTAAAGGGGAGAGCACTGGTCAGTGCTCGCTGCTAAAAATACAGCATGATTTAAACCTGAAGGCAGTGTTAGAGCTTTTGCTGAAGGTTTACGAGTCTGTGTAAACAGCACGTCTGCCATAAGGAGCAGTGAAGTCTGTAGAATCCTTGTCTAAAACTGTCCTGGCATTAAAGTTTGCTGTGCAAATATCACATAATACCAGAGACAGCTGAAATCTCCTATTTAGGAATTTATGGAACTTATATGTTTGCAGGCGTCAGAAAGTCCTTTTTATATAGCCCCACTGCTTCACTGTACAATATTAATGCACTCTGCTTGAAAAGCCGTAATAAATTATATTTTTAATGCTCTTACCCTGGCTTTCTTAAGATGCATACATTCTTGGCAAACAATCAATAAATAGGGTAATCATGAGCAGAGGCCAAAGAATTTGCTGAAGTGCTGTTTTTCCATTTTTAATAGATAAAGATCTAACAATACGGACTGCTGTGTCTGTTCATTTCAGGATCAATATATTCTTTGTTTTCGCCAAACCGAGGAAAAAATAAATGATTGTACGATAAATGTTATGCATCAGACACAATGAAATTCCTCTGCCTTCTAACTTTGTGCGTTTAATAGTCTTGGTTGGATTTTGCACTTTGCTTAGCAAATGCAAGAAAAATCTGGATTACAAACATATACTGATTATACTAAGAAAAGTAGAGGCTGTTTTAATACAAATGCCAAATTACATACAACATCTTTTGATTTAAATTAGCAAGCCTGCAGAACATGTTAAAAAAGGTTTCTATATTCTGGTATGTAAAATTTATAGATTATTGTCCATTGAAAGTATTTTTAATGCAAACAAAAGCCATCTATATACAAACATCAGTGATTCTAAATGTGCCTTTTCCTTGTGTAAATGTCTAATTACAGCAAACCAGCCACTGAAAAATATGACACCCAAGTTGTTCATTGTTCAATAATGAATTGTACTTAAGAAAATAAACTGCGAAGATTGACATCATAAATGACTTTTCCAATGTGATACCTAAAGATTTATACACTCTCCTTTCAACCAACTTGCAACTGTTATGGAAATAGTGCTGCCCTTCCAAGCTTGGACCATCATTAAGAGGAAAGGCGAGAATTTGTTTCAGGGGTTCGGTATTTGATCTTACATATTTTTGCGTTTCTGAGACCAACACTTCCTCAAAGAATTAATGCATTATATTACTTCTATTTCAATGTAGGAATTTGTTTTAATCAGGGCAGCTAGCCTTTACCTTAACAAAAATCAGACTCCACCCTGTAAAGCAAGATGCTCCACCCAAGCATGAAGCTTACATTTCCCAAATGTGATTTATATCAGAGTTGGGAATATACAGTATTTTAGAATGGAGATTTAATCCTGAAATATAAATGAAGTAGAGTCTGCAAAAGTATGCTTCTCCCCCCCCCCCAATATTATAATTCATATTTCTCAAATGCAGAATTAACAAAAGTGTTACCTTTTCTAATATTAGTTTTCATCAGGTGTCCAGAGTGTTTTAAAGGCACTCCTTGCATTTTAGCTCCTGTACTTCCAAGTCTTCCTCTTCCTAATGGGCTCCCATTCTGTTCCAAGCGCGCAATTTTGGCTGGTGGACCCTTCGGATCGCTTACATTGTTAGACATTTCTGAATGTTCTTTCCCCTGAGTTGCCTCGTTCAAATGATCCATACTCAGTCCCGCCTCTAAAGATCACCTGCCATGATTCAAAAAAAAATATATATGTTGTACACGTGTGCGCATATGTATACGTACACAGCCTGCACATGTACAGAGATATATATGTATCATAAGCTCATAAAGAAGAACAAATAACTATTTTAACTAAGAGAAGATGCCTTTTTTAAAAGATACAAACTTATTCTCCAAAAATGACCCCATACCCCAGTTTACAGAGGGATCGCATCGTAATCTGATGGAATTATTTTTTTAAAAAGCCAACTAGAGTACCCCTTAAAAAAAATAATCTTAATAGTTATTATAAATCTGAGAGGTACTAAGACTCTTATAAATGATGATGTTTGTCAAGGTATGTGCTCCAACACAGCTATTGTTACAAATCTCACAGAAGGGGCTGTTATTAAACCTGGGTGTTTTTATTGTGTTAAAGAGAGAAAGAGAGAGGGGGAGAGACAGGCAGAGAGAGAAAGAAAAAGATTCTCCTGAAACTGTTCTCAGTCTACTTGATAAAAAATGGATGCACAACAATAGAGGGATTGTTAAAACTTTAGCTGAGGAAGCAACAGATTTATTAGTGAAGTAGAAGACTGGCCATTCACAATTTCTCCCGACACCTTGAGAATAAAAATTAGAAGAGAATTTGACAATTTAACATTCAACTTCAGAAAGCAGTGGCGGGAGGTGGTTGCTTTTGAGTTGCCCAACTGATTTTATACAGAAAGTTTATCAACTTTTGCAAAGTTCAAGATAAGCATATGAAAATTTAAAGGTGTTAAGCCTTAACGGTTAAAGAGTAATTTGTTTTCTTTAAAAAAAAAATAGAAGAAGAAGAAGGAAGAAAATCAGCATCTCACAAAACACAATGCTGAAAAAAAATCACAATTTTGACAAGACATTTGAAACCCTTAAAAATAAAGAATCCCTTGGTGATGCAAAGCAAAGTTACACACTGGCACAGCTACGTGAAACCAAAAAACGGAAGTAATTTCAATAGCAAATTAAGAAAAGGTATTTGTTAGCATGCTTATATTTCCCTTTTTATAAACTTTTGAAACCTCAGTCCATGAATAACAATTCCAGTGAAATCATTAAAAATCCCCCAAGCCTAGAACATAACGGAGTAAATTTCAAGGATTTTTGTCACTCGTCAGAATCAATTTTACCAAGTAGAAAGGCAATCAGTTGCTGAGAACAGAGACATCTTTCTGGTTATGATTTCATTCATCAATACTGTTATGATTGTTAGGGATTTTACCCTACCTTTCTCTGACGGAGAAAAGGTGTGACTACACTCACAATTATGTTATGCATATAAGATAATCACTAAGGACAGGTGACTAGACATTAATTTATGAACTAGTATTTACATTACTGAGCACAAATAGTAATACTGGAGAAGTCATATTTAGAAAGACTGGTGCGAATCTGATAATTGCTACTTTCTTTCAGTTGCCTAGTAATTCAACACATTTTCTGCACAATTCATAGCAAAGCTATTAAAGTCTAAACATCTTGGGATTTTATTTATTTTTTTTATATACTACTCTATGTCATTGGTATATACGTCAATTCTGTAAACTATTTTTTTCTCCCGTGAACACTGCGCTGTTTTTCCGGATATGGTGAAGAAAGAGGTAATGTATTAATGTGAATGTTTACGAGCAACCTAAAGAATGCCAGCGAATAGCTAAAGTTTAGAAAATCATTTTTCCTTATGCTGCAAGGTGACATGCTAAGGTTTCCCATTCATCTTGATCCCATCTGTTTTAGGTCGTGTCTCTCATTAATGGTAAACATGCCTATTTTAGCCACTTTTTGAAGAGAGTATTTTTTTTTCCTTTTACTGTGTTAACTGCAGTCTAAGGAAAGAATTACAGTCTCAAACCGTTAACATCTTCCGATGTTTCTGACGATGCTAACGTGCTATAGGGCTGCTTTTCTGAGACTGCCCTCTCTCAAGAATAAGGGAATTAAAAAATAAAAAAATAAAGGGAGGGGGTGTTAAATAATAATAAAGAAGCCTTGAACGAGAAAATCCTCGTCACTTTTGGCAACTTCGGAAGCACTCTAATGCACCAAGGCTCTTTGCTACAAAAAGTATCTAGTCATCATGAGTCAGAATGGCACTACATCATGTACAGTGCATAAAAGTGATAGATCACAGCTCAGTTAATACCCTGACTACAACCAAAACACCAAATGGGTCATTTTCGCTTGGCCTTAGAATACCCACCCATCGGCATCCTCTCCCCGCTTAGTCATCTTGTAAAAAGCTTTATGTTACAAAGCAAAATTACATGCACATAAAACACCTAATTTACTCATTTAAACTCCATGCCCAAGGCTAAAGTTCACTGAAACCTCAGCCTGGAATAGTGATGAGCAACAACCAGCGTGGCCTGCCCAGGGAGAGAGGGCTTGCAGGGAGGAGGAACTATTATCTCCTCCGCTTCCAGGCCAAGAGTTTCCCCGGGTTTCGCGTTTCGGCATCTTTCACAACTACAAGTTCTCGGCACAGGCGTTCAGAGCAGAGCCCGATTTCGAGGCACGGTTTCCCAGCGTAACGCGTACGGCCCCACCGCGCGATTTCTCAATGAGAAGCCGGTGCCGCGTCTACTTTTGTCGCGATGGAGGAGCCCCGCCGCTATTATCTTATTTCTCCCTCTCCTCCTGAACCAGCCCCCTCCCCAGTCGTTTCCCCTCCTCTTCCCTCCCTCCCCCATAAAACCCCATAATCACATTTGCGAGAGGCTCCGCACTTATCCGTTCCATATGGCTCTGGCAATCCAGGCCAAGCTTTCGCTGTGACCTTTTAAAGAGACAAAGAAGCAAAGTACTTATCTAGAAACAGAAACACTGCAGTTTTCGGAGTGAAATTAGCAAAACCGACCCGAAACTCACCACTTCAAAACTTGACAGCATATAAATAACAAAAACAAAGGAGGTTTCCTTTGCAGCCCGAGCTCTTGAAGAGGAAGAAGTTCAAGACTGATGTTTTCTAGGTCCCCCCTTTTGGGGGGGAGAGAAGGGGGGGGGGCAGCAGACCTGAGGGCTACTTCCCCTAATATTCGCTTATTTGTCTTGTTTTCTTGTTGCTATTTTCCTCTAGGCGGGGAGGGGCAAAAATAGAGAGCGAGAAACGGAGTAGCCATGAGCAAAAAAAAAAAAAAAAAAAAAAAAAAAAAAAAAAGCAATGGGCAAAAAAATAAAATATCTATATTAAATATCTTTAGAGAGAGCCCGTTTTCAAGGTTTAGCAACAGAAGAAGGAGCTGGAGAGCGAATTGATCAGACAAGTGTAACGCTCGAAACGAGGAATTAAGAATAATAATAAAAAAAATAATAAAGTACCAGGTTTAAATTGGGGTGGAGGGTGACTTAAGTCTAGCTATCCTTTCAAAAATAAAACCAATGCATACAGGAGCAAGTGAGAAAGGGGGGTGATTAAAAAAAAATCAAAGCAGGAAAAAAAAAAAAAAGGCAGCTTTTCTATCCAGTGTGAAGAGCAGAAAGTCTACTTCTAGGTTGTCACTTACACTATTATTCTCCAATAGGCACCCAGAGGAGCAGCACACACAGAAGGAGCCCGCTCCCCTCCCCCTCCGCCAAAATACACACCGTAACAGCCCCCAAACTTTCTGCGGAAACCTCAGCCCCAGAGATCGCTACTGGAGATAAAAAAAAAAAAAAAAAAAAAAAAAAAAGAGAGAGAGAGAAAAAAAAAGTGTCGAGAAAATTGCAGGAAAAGGCACTAAAATGCCACTTTTAATCTCGCCTTTGCGGTCCGGGGAGGAAAAAAAAAAAAAAAAAAAAGGCAGAGAGGACCTGTCTCCTCTCATTTACCGGGGGCTGTTGTGCGAGAGAGGGGGGAGAGGGAGCGAGGAGAGGAGGGGAGAGAGAAAAAGAACAGAGGGGAGGAAGGAAACACACACAACAAGGCACACCACCACCACTACAAAAAGTGACGAGGTTTCACTCCCCCTCCGAGTCCAAAACCGGGAGAAATTGTAATAAAAAAATAAAAATAAAAATCACAAAAACCTCTGTATTAAAAAAAAAAAAAAAAATCAAAACCTGTCTGTCTTTCTGCGAAGGAAAAAATAATAAAAAATATATAAAAAAATCTGGTAACTCCAAGAAGAGTTACTCGCAAGAAGGGGGCAAAAATATAAAATAGAAAGGCTGCAAAAAGCCAACAACAACAAAAACCAAACCAGCAGGAAAAAAAAAATATTAAAAAATAATAATTGGAAAAGAATAATAATGGTAGGCTTTGGGGTTTGTTTTTTTTGGTCTCTCTCTTTTTTGCTTTTGCTTTTTTTTTTTTTTTTTTAATGCTCGTTTCCCCTGGCTGGCTGAGGAGGGCTGCTATTTAGGCCGGTTTGGTGGTTGTTGCTGGATGTTACACGGCTCTGTGTCTGTGTGTGCGTGTGTGTGTATGTGTGTGTGTCCCCGGACGGAGCTGCCTGGCTCTGCTCTCTCTCTCTCTCCCCCCCTCCTCTCTCTCTCTCTCTCTCCCTGTTTCTGTCCCCATTAAATTATTAGTTGACTCATCACTACTCCTCCTCCTGCTGCTGCCGCCGCCGCCGTCCCCTGCTCAGAGCCTCCTCTCCGCTACCGCTCGCTGCCGCTCCTGCCGCTGCCGCTGCTTCTTCTTCCTCCTCCTCATTTTAATACAAAATAACACCGAGGCCACCGGCTCGCTTTTTTTTTTTTTTTTTTTTTTAATAATAATACAGCCCCGAAACGGGGAGGAGGAACCCGCAGCCTCCCCGCTGCTGCCCGGAGCCCTTCCCCGGCGGCCCCGGATCATCCGACGCGTCCTGGGAGAGAGAGAGAGCGAGAGAGAGAGAGAGAGAGAGAGAAAGTGGCAGAGGAGGAGGAGGAGGAGGTGGTGGTGAAGGAGAGAGGCGTGGGGGAGGGGAGGCCGGGGAGCTGAGGTTGGAGGGGGGGGGGGTGGAGGGCCGGGAGAGGAGAGGTGGTGGCACCGGGGTGTGTGTGTGTGGGGGGGGGGGGGGGGGGGGGGGTCCGGGCCGGGCTGGGGGGGCTCCGGGAGGTGCGCGGGGGTGGCCCGGGGTGGGGGGGGGTGCCGGGGGAAGAGGGCGTGCGGCTTCCGGGCGCGCACGAATTTGCAGCCAGCTGGCTGCGGGTGAGGCGGCCCTGCCTGCGCCGCGCACAATGCCCGCCGTGCCGAGCCGCGCAGGGCCGCGCACACACCGCCGCAAGCTGCCCCCCCCCTCCTCCTCACCCCGCAGGCGGCAGATGGGGGGCCTGCGGCTGTGTGGGGGGGGGGGGGGGGGGAGCTGCTGGAGGAGGAGGAGGAGGAGGAGGAAGAGGAGGAGGGGCGGGGATGAAGGCCGAACAATATCCTGCCGGCGTGGGCACGGCGCGGAGCCCCCGCCCCGCCCCGCGGAGCCTGCGCGGGCAGGTGCACGGCGGAGGGGGGGGGGCTGTGGGGAGAGGGGGAGCGGAGCAAACTTCTGCCCCCTCCTCCCATCCACTTCCCTCCCCGCTTCACCCCCGGCTCTCCTAAAGGGCTGGGAGAAGCCCCCCACCGAGCCCTGTCCCGGGAGGGGTCAGCCCCGGTGCTGGTTTTTGGAGGGGGCTGAGCCGGGCCGTGCCGGGCCGAGGTGCCCCGAGCGGCGGCCCCGGGCCGGGGCAGAGGGGTCCCCGCAGCGCCTCCGCCCCGCGGGACCCGCAGCCACCAGCGCAAGGCGAGGGCTGGAAGGTGGCAGCGCGCTGACAGCAGAAATAACCGGCAGCCAGCCGTAACTTCTTCCCACAATGCACTCGGAAAAACAACAACAACACGAAAAAAAAAAAAAAGAAAGAAAAAGTAACCCAACTAGCCGAACTTGAACGCAACAAGTCTGTACAGGCTGCGAGATAAGAGAAAAATTAAAGTTCTTTATTGATAAAGGGCATGGTGTTTGAAGGCGCTGTGTCTAACAAGGGGCGTTGCATCACCAACCAGAGAAATGCGAACTGCTGCGCGGGCGGGTATAAAGCCCAAATAGTTAGGGGAGCAACTTAAAAAAAATTAGCGACCTGCACATACAAACTTGACGCAGAAGCAAAAGTAGGCAAGCGGGGAGACTGATAACACTTGTAGAGTACGCAAAATAGCATGGCCTCTGAGCAAAGGGAAGGCAAATCAAATCTATGAAGAACAGAATTATCTCTACACGTACTACTATAAAACAAGAGGAATGTATCAGAACCGGGTAAAGAAACAGGCTGACATTCACCCAAGTAAGCACAAACAGTGTACAGAAAAAAAGAAAATGGTAATAGGGTGAAATACATGAAATATTTATCATATTCAGCAACACACAAAATAGATTATAATCTCAGAAGCAAAGAAATGCAATGCTTGAAAATGAGTACAGTGTTACATAATGCTATTATTCAGAGCAAGTGGAGGTGGAATACATAGGAAACATGAAAAGTTGTACAGATGTTGCATGTCCTGAAAAAGGTTACTAAGATTGTTACCGAGAGTGCTTAAAAGGGGGAAAAAACAAAAAACACATTTCACAGAGAAAAACAAGGGAAAATGTAGATGACATCTTCCATAACATATGATCAAGGGATAACTGTCTTGCGGGTTGTTTATTTAGAAACCCATCTTTTTCCAAGACGATAGATTGAATATTATTCAGTCTCTCCAAAAAGAAAGAAAGAAAGAAAGAACGAAAGAACGAAAGAAAGAAAGAAAGAAAGAAAATTGTTTTCCGATACATTTGAACCATTGGAGGAAAGACAGTGTTTACTAGTTGAAGTTAAACTTCATGAGCGCAATGGAAAATATCAATATTGTATCAGTTTTCATCTTTTCTAGGAAAGTCTGGTGCAGTAAACTTTAGTAGCTAGCAAGACTGACCACTAAAGAAGAAAAACATGAAAGATGAGGGAGTTTCAGCTGGCAGCGTGCTTCCTGCAGTGCAATGGAGAAAAAGGAAGATAATTTGAGGGATGCAGTGAAGATAATTTGAGGGATGCAGAGCTGGTTAGAATAGATCTGATATTTAAAAATATGATTTGGAACAAGATTCGGGACTAAAACACCACTTTATAAGAATGATTACCAGATACGAGAATAACAACCACCAAGAAAACAAAAAGATTAGAATCTGTTCTAAAATAACTTCTGCCTTGGTGTCACAAACCATTCCCTTCATGGTCAAAAAACCCGTAAAATGTTCAGAGTAAAACAAAGTGATTAATCTAAAAAGCAGAGACAGAGAATTAAAGGAGCAGGGAGATAACAATCTGATAATACAGGAGCACAGAAGGCCTAATAATGATATTATTATGCACACTAACCAAACACTGACAAACAAATATTCTGTTAATTATATAATCATGCATATGCTTCCTATGCTTGAGATAAATGATTACGGAAAATCACTGTCTTCTTGAAGCTGCATATATGTACGAAGCCCTACAAACTCCCTGCAACACGGATTAATTTAATTTCTGTGTATCACCTATGTCTGGTAAAGTATTTACTGCAGACTTGGGAGGTGGAGCGTGGAACCTGTGCTGTAACTAGAAAGCACGGGTAACTGAGGGCTGCTGCATCTTGGCATATAGGCAGCAGATTTCTCTTATCAATACGCAACTACTTGGAATGAATTCAAGATACAGATATCTGATTTTCATTTGACCTATTCCAATTTGCACTTCACTGTGTCAACTTTGATATTAAAATGTTCCACTAGAAGAAAGATATTTATAATAAAAACATATATAAAGAACAGAAGATGAATAGATATTGTCATGGATACATATGCAGGCAATCATTTAAACATGCAGCAAGAGTAACATCACATTTTTCATAGCTTCTAGTCAACATTCAGCAAACAAATATATGCTTAATAAAGCTTATTAATCCTTAATAAAGTTGTTGCACTGTATTTTTTTTCTATATAAATTGCATTTTGTGCTAGGTTACATTGAAATAAGACAAATAGTTATAAAGTTGGACTGTGTTTCTTCACCCCCACCATGAATTAACTCTCGAGCAGCGGTCTCAGTGGCTGCAAAACAAAACAAATTCTCCAGTGTGGCATGCTGCCTCGGTGCCTTCTAAAGTCTCCATTCCAATCTTTTCTTGTTCAAAATGAATTAGGAAATACGGGCCCAAATCTTGAGGCTTGGCTCTTGTGCAACACAAACAGAAATGACCTGGCAGCAGAGTAAAACCAGCATGGCTGTGTATTCTCTTTTATCAGATTTCTTTGGGGAGATCAGGCTGATTGGGTTTTGTAAATATGTATTTCTGACAACTCTGCAGCCATTTGGGTAACTTGTCGGCTCCCGCCCGTGCTGGAGGTGATGCAGAGAAGCTGTGCAGCAGCGGGACTGTCAGGAAATTCGCTTTACTCAGAATTTGAGCAGTATTTTCCACGCTGTGAGGTACCATCTACGGCTAGTGGTAACCGCTGGACCGCAAGGCAATGAAAATACCAGTGCCTGACTTTCTGAAGGGAAACATCTATGGCCAAAAGGTGGATGGCTCCCTGGCAGTTTGTGCCTAATTTCTGCATGGGGTACGCAGAAGTGTTAGGGGGAAATAATGCCGGTACATCCTACTGCCCTTTCCCATGGCCATCTGTGCAAGCCCCAGCATGGTCACCACTGCATTGTGGACTCAGTCCTGAAGCCCTCCAAATGTTGTACCTCTAACTGAAGGTGTTTCTCAATCTCTGCTGACTGCCTTCCCCTCCGCTTTGCCCTGAACAACTGCAGGTGCCCGACCACACACAACCCACAGCTGACCTGGCTGCGGCAATTGCAATTTTCATGCGCCTCGAGCTCTCGATGCACACCGATGGGGATTGTGGCATTCACCGACGTCCCCCACACTGAGCACCGAAGTTACATACCAACCTAGATTTTTTTTGACTGCAACCTGCCCCAGCCTGGATAGTATGCCTGTCAAAAAGCAAAAGTGCTATGAAATGAAATTCATAGCACTGAAAGGCATCGCACACAAGCTGTCGTCCCCTCTCACATTTTGCATGAGCAATTTCTGCTCGTTTGTGTTCTCTCACATACAGTGTCCTGAAACAGTTACGTAAAATGGATATTTAACTTACAGGAGTCAGCTGTATTGAACTGCACTTAATTGCTTATTAAGTGAAGTAAATTATCCTTACCATATTCGCCAGAGGTGAAAAACCTACATATATGGCTACATGTAGAGCACTCATTAGTTTACGGACCCCAGATCCCTTGGAAAGTATCAGGTATCTACACAATGTCCCATGGTGCAGTATTTTGTAGTTGGATGTCTCCGCTTGCTTGCAGATATGTAAAATCATATACAAACAGACATCTCCCTATTGATTGCCTATGTGACGAGGCTCGTTTACTCCCACAAACATTTTCTGCAGTGTATTTCAATGATGGAATTTTCTTTTAAAAATAGAATTGAATAGGAATATGCAAAATGAGGTTTGGGATAAAACAAATGACTTTTAGTCAAACTACTGCACCATTTTGCATAAGCACCTTTCATAGCTCTACATCTATTTTGACTAGGATGAAGGTATAACTGAAGTAAATACATACATTTGCTGATGTGGTCCCAACAGTCATTTAGGTTTGCCCCTTGCTGCCAAAAAAGTCATGGAGAGGCAAATTACTGGAAGAAGATAACAGAGAAAAAGCCAATAAAACTGTTTGGCGTGGTGGAGGAAGAGAAGGGTGAACATGACTGCTAATGAGAATAGAAAGTCTTTCACCTCTGCCTGCCACGAGGAATCCTAGCTGGTTGAAACTGCAATAGACAGGTGTCCACATTCCCATAAAAGATCGGAGCATTAATCATTCATTAATGAATATTAATGGATTAATCACATAATTCTTACTCTGTAGTTGCCCAATCTCTATCTGTTCTGCGGACAAGCTGAGTTCATTCCCTAAGTATATTATTAGCGTTGCAACTTCCACAAATACTATGTGGTATTTAATATAAGCCAATATTTTTATGAATACGGATTTCAGAACTACTTCAAATAATAAGCTTCAACTTAAATAAAATAAAATAAAATAAAATAAAATAAAATAAAATAAAATAAAATAAAATAAAATAAAATAAAATAATTTTTTTTAGACTATATCCCTTTCTATCCATAATAGTAGACTAAACCCTTGATGAGTCACGCTTGTAATTTCCATGTGGCAGCTACAGCCAACTACTTCCACAAAAAACAACAAGCAAAAAAATTCAATAGAGTTTTATATATTAGTTTTAATGAAATTAGGCAGCTGGAAGAAAGCAGGAAAGCCAGCATCTTAGGATCAGCCTATGTTATAAATGTGTGTTTTGCAGGTTACTAATTTCCCAACTTTCTCCAAAGAAGTATAATTTTCAGGCCTATCATGTGAACATATTTAATACAAGATAAGAGAATAAGAAGAGAGAATAGTTCCTGTTAAAACCCTGATCATCACAACACTAGGTAACTCATAGGAAATACATGATCATATAATTGTTACTTGGAAGAAGAGTTGGTTGATAAGCAGTTATTTTAGGGATGTGCCTGAACAGAAGCTCTATTAATTTAATACTATGTAAAGAATGATCCCCAGACATATAAACTAGTAGAGTTTCAGTTAGTTTTGCTTGTTAAAAGCAACGTTACACCAAGCTAACTCTAAAGTGTTTTGCGGTGTTGCAAAACACTGCAAAACTTTGTCTTTGCTTTCCTGACTCCTTTTCCATCACCTCCAACCTCTGTTTCTTTCCCAGTCAAAAAAAAAAATGCTTTTGGGCATACAGAAGTTTAATCCAACACTTCTGAGTGAGGATGAATTTCACACAGCCCAAGCAAAACTGCACGGTATGGTAGAAAATCAGAACCATTGCGGTTAGCGCTACAGAAGGACTATTCAAGCATTATTAACTTGAGTTCAGGTGCTTTCTGTGAGCTCAAAGAGCACTGATTCGTTACTGGAACACTTTGCCACCATGACAAACTATCGTCTTTTTCTTTGACCTGATAGCATAAATAAAATCTACTGATAAAAATTGAAAATATGGAAGAGTCGAAGTCTAAGGAAATGGTTAGAACTGATTGATGACTTGAACTATGTCAAACTTTCATTATGAAACCCAAAACCACATGAAATGTCCTGTTTCCAGTTTCATTGTTAACTCAGAACTCTGCCCAGGTTCTTCTAGACTTTTTCTAAAGTTCAAAACCTTTTAAGTAAAACTGTGCATCTAATTACGGCCAAACTTGACAGGAGTCAATATTCATTGTACATAAAATACATGCAAAATGTGTGGTTTTGGTGTAAAACAAATTGAAAGTTGGTGGTTTTGGCCGAATTCACTTTTTCTTCTAGGACTTGTTCCAGTCTCAAACTCAGAAGATTCCACAATAATGAAGACTAAATGAATGAGTTCTTCACAGTTCTTTTCAGGAACAATTAGCTGTTAATGTTCACAGTTCTTTTAAGTAACAAGGTACCTGTTAATATCTGGGTGCTGAAACAAAAAACGTTTATCATATTCAGTGTCACTAAGATAAAGGTCATCTATACATGTATCAGCGTATGTTTAGTTTAACCGCAAGCAACAGAAGGCAAAAACTAGTCACTTTAAAATGTTACTCCAAGTAACTTGTTCAAAATATTTGTCCTGATTAATAAAATAAAATAAAATAAAATAAAATAAAATAAAATAAAATAAAATAAAATAAAATAAAATAAAATACTGTAGCAAAAGCGTGCTCCAGTATTTAATGCATTTATTTGCTAAAATAACTACATTTCTAGATTTCCTACCTATCAGCTACAATGAAAACGGGCTGACATGGGTAAGAAGTTGGGAACCCACTAAAATATGACATTTTTAGGGCAAAATGAGGTTAATATTCATGACAGTTCATTTATTCTAGAACTAGAACAAAATGCCCGAGTGTAAATACATATATATATATATATATTTCCGAACTACATACAAACATTTGGGAGAAAAGTTTGTATTTGATGTTGACATAATAGCTGAGGAAGAAGCATGTGGGAAAGCTGAGGCATGCACATGAAGGTTCCTACCAGAGCTCCACCGGTGACAGGCGAAATAACGTTTGAAATCAATTATTTTCACATTGTCCAAAAATGTCCATGTCCATTTTCTAAGGAACTCTTTTCAATATCATTCATTCCTGGCAGGTTATATTACAAACTCCTTCCCGTAGTACAATTTTCTCTTCAAAACTGTACGTAACATGCTCACAAGAAATTTTTATTTTTTTTATTCATGAAAAATATGGGGTGCATTCCCTATCAACTAATCTTTATTTCATAGACCGAAAAGCTCCCTGCACCATGTCCAAAAACATGCAGCTTCAAATGTGGATGAAGCCAGGTAAATAAATGCTCCAAACTTTTTCAGGCACAGAAAAAGAATGTTCAAATCACCTTACACCTGCGTTTCTGAAACACAGGACAATTTCAAGAATCCCCCAGTAAGCCACCAGGAAGGAACTACACACAAAAAACTGTAAACTCACATCTGTAAGCTCATCCAAGCACATGCATCAAGCTTTTTTAGAATTTTATATATAAAAAAAAAAAAGAGAGAGAGAGAAAAAAATGTATGTAGCTCTTCTTTTACGTAATACCAATTGGTTGTTGCTGTGGGCACGTAGCAAAGGATTATTGTCTTTTGCATGATTTAGGCCTGTGAAAATCTTTCCATGACCAAAAGAAATTGTATGCCCAGTCCATACTGAAGTTTTTAATAAAAAGCAGTAAAGCAATCTGCTTCATTGTCAAAGGATTGAAAGAAATTTAATTAATGCCTTCGGAGGGAACGCCTATATAAGTATCACAATCACAAGAATGTGTGCATATGCATATATGAATACATATGCACAGCCATAGTCTACCCTGTTGCTTTCATGTCGTAACACTATAGGCCATGAGCAGCTAAAGGCAGAAGTGAACTCATATAATTTAAAATATCATGCTGACACAATTTTAAGGTTAAATGACACTGTGTAGTTTATGAGAAGTTTAAGTGCTATCATCACAGGATAATTTGGCCCTAGAAAAGTAAGGCAGTATAGAAATGCCAACAGACAAACAAATTAAAAATAGTAAGTTAGAATCAGAGGAAAATGAGTTTATGCCACACTAACAGAAACAAAAAGAAACAACAACAACAAAAAAAACAACCCCCCAAAATGAAAAAAACAAAAAGATGCATGAAAAGCAGTATGCTATGTTAGATGTTTATCTATACATAAGAGACAGGTGTCACAAAAACAAAACAAAAAAATCATGAAGCTAAAGAGAAACTTTAACTCACCAGTTTCCATCTGTTATATCTGAATTCATGCATAATTGATTATCCATGACTGGTAAGTTCTTTTTTTTCACTAGCCTAACACAGTTTTCTAAACATTATGTGTTAAATCACCACCAAAGTAAAGGGTGTTTGAGAAACCGTAAGGGCAGAATAAAAATTTTTTAATGAAAAATAACATGTCAGTTAATAATAGAGCTGACCTATGTTTAAGAGAGAAATTTTAATCATGTGCATATTAAATATTAATAACCTATTCTGTTATTGTTATAATAAGGTTAAGTAAGCTTCTCCATGCTTAAGGAAAGAGAAAAAGTAGGAATATGTAACAGTGAAAAAAAGCGCTGAGAAGCAGAGACATAAGGAAAATGTGTCAACAATAAACAAGAGGAAATGAGAAAGAAGGAAAAGATGAAGGTGGAAACTAATCTCTATGTGTCATTATGACTGCCAGAGTACTGGCAAAGAAGCAGCATCCTTTTATTTCAATTTTAATCATTTCTGAATTTTAATACCCTGCTCCTTTTGTAATTCTCCTGGCATTCCCTATATGCATCCATCCCAGCCAAAACACCAGTGTAAATTAAATGGCACGCAACCACACCACTGATGTAGCTCTCCCAGTAGAACCAATTGAGTGACCAAAAAGCAGAGAAGGTATGACTACTTTGTGTCCCCGTAGACCACTGGCCAATTAAGTGACTTAATGTTCTTCAATTCCTTTAATTTTGAAAAGAAGGGCAGTGGTTAGGTAACCCAGCAATATAGAGCCATTAAAAAAAAATAAAGCAAGCCAGTAGTAATACAATAATCAGTGACCATCAGGGCCTGGAAAAATGAGTTTGCTCTCACTGGCACTAAGGAGCATCACATGATTATTTAATTACAGCTCTAATTTTTGTCTCGTGGATGGCAACATATCAACAATTAATAGGGCAAATAGAGGAGACTGCGTTTTTAAAGAGACAGAACCTATATGAAATACTGTTTAGAAATGCAATTTATCAGACAGTATAATGTGTCTTAAGGCATATCTTTCATCATGCCACACAAATAAAAAAGTTCTAGCAGTTTAATTTGCTGGCATGGCATCTAGGAAATTCTTCTGGAGTCCTTAGAAAATAATAACTGCATCTATGCATATCCTAATAGTCATTTTAATTGGTAATGCAGAAGTCAGTTTCTCATAGGACATGCAATCCAAATAAACTAGTGGAATCACAAGTTTTAAATCCAAAATTGTTATTACATAATTATTACATCCTTTATCTTAAAAAGATGATAACAAAATCCTTCAGGAATGGCCAAAAGGATTATGGTATTCAGCAAGTCAAATGAAGAAGAAAAGAAAGAAAAAGAAACCCAATACAGTAGAGTCAAGGGGACAGAGATTGATTTTGGTTGATTGATTTCACCGTGAGATTTTCTTATAAAGAGTACTGAAATGAGGGTTCCTACTCCAATATTGTGGTGTTCCTGAACAATAATTCTACTTAAGAAGAAAAAAAAGAAAAACCTGAAAGAGGACCTGCACCTGATCAATTGGAAAGATCTGCTCTGACGGGGTTAGATGCAGTTCCCATTGTGCCCAGTCCTGCAAATGACCAAAGCACAGAATGAGAACTACGGGCACAGCTCAGCACCCTACACATGCTGCACAATTACCGGAATCTGCAAGTATAGCACAAGGAAAACTCTCATGTACCTGATCTTCCTTGCAAACAATCTCTATTCCACAGCCGTGCACGGACCAAGTTATGAATTCCAGAGATTTACATTATCCACAACACATATCAGACAATATTGAATAACTGACACAGGGAAAGTAAGCTCTAAATTTCCTTCAAACATTAAGCTGTACATATGAAAACCCTACCTAACTACTCTTACTTTTTTTTGAATCTTCTGTCTCAATATGCAAGTTAAACATGCTTTTTCATTTGATGATCTGTAATCTATCCTTTGAACAAGCAAAGAAATGCTGACTTTCGGCTCTCGCACAGGAAAAAAAAAAGAAAAAAACAAACCAAAACCGCTGTTAATCAGCCGTTCAAGTATTACTGCAAAAAGAAAAGTAATGAGAGAAGAAATATTATTACAATGAATGCCCCATTCCTCCTGAAAATTGTCTAAAATTAAGTTGTTTTGATTGAAGACATGAACATTCTGGATTGGAGATCTTAATCTATAATCTTAAAAAGAAAGCTGGCAAGCAAGAGCTTGTATGTAGAAGTATATATCATTCTTTTTATGCACTGGTTACTATACAGATAACATGTCTCACAAAGACTGTAATTAAATGTCTAGTGCAGAAGTAACACTAAAAAGCATACAGTATTATTATATTACAATGAATCCTTAGAAGCTAAAACTGTCATTTTTAAAGTTTTAAGATGCCTCTAATTATTCTCAAGACTTTTTACATTTATCAAGGAAGCCCACCTATGATGAAAAGCGTTAATGATTTAAAGTCATTCTAATACAGCTTTACAAAAAAAAAATAAAAATAATAATTTAATCTTTGATTATAAACATTGTAAAACTCACTCTGAAATTTCTCCCCACATTTTTTTTTCCTTTAGTTCCTCTGTGAGTTTGCATGCATGCACAGTCTCGCACGCTCTCCACTCCTCTCTGTCTTTTATTTGATGCATTAAAATTGGGAATACTTAGGGCATATTTAGAATTTTTATTCTGTTTATGGCAAATGTTTTTCATTACAACTAGACATATTCTAAGAGAAGTTACTGAAAAGGAAATACCTTTGTCAAACCTTTGCATGTGGGCTGGAGTTCAGAGCAGCAATTCTCTGTATTGTGCTATAAAAATGTTTTCCATTCTGGGACCGATTTACAAATATAAAGAATTAATTAATATTTCAGTGATATATGAAATGTATATATTGCTAATTCCAAAGAGGGGTAAATAAACCAGAGGCATATTTAGGCCACATTTACAGAGAGACTGTGTGCTGCAGCTTCCTCTTCTTTCATACAAAGTTGTGAGTGCTTCGGCACTCACAGGCTCATGACATAAAGGGCTGCAAACGTGCCATGGTCAGTGCTTTACCAAGACCACACACCTTGTCAGTGTCGGAACTGAAAGCAAGACCAGGACTCCAGACACCAGAAAAGGTTACGAGACAGTCCTCCAGGTATACATGATCCCACTGCATCACCACTTATACCGAGCAGCAAGTGGAACGACGCACAAACGATTGCTGCTGGCCAAATAAATCCTGTCAGAGCAGGATCCTGGGAAGATGAGGTGCATTCTAGGTTTAAAGCACCTCCCTCATCTCCTCAGGTCATATCATGTCATAATGTGCCAAGGGAAAGAGATAAAGCAGATAGTGGCTGGGAGTTATGCAAGGCCAACACAGCTGATAGACGTGGCCCATCCTGAAGCTTTGTTCCCAGGTGCAGTTCAGGTGACTGAGGTCCACCTGCACACAAGCAGATTCTTCTGCCCATCCAGCCTGCAGTTCATACCAGAAAAGCAGGAGATGGCTCGAGCTAACTCCTGTGAACCCACAGATGTGGAAAAGCATTTCCAATGCTGTTTTACAGCAGCTTAAGGACAGGAGCAGGCCCACGCTCTGGTGAGAGGAGGCCTTCTTACAGCCTGTGCCAATCCTGGCATACACCAATGCCCACAGTCTTGCTGAAAAACTGAGATCACATTATATTGGCATTATAAATGAATAGGAAAAAGGTGACTCTGGTGTAAATGTTGTATAGTAAATGCTAGTGTGTCCCTCAGCCCATCTGAACACCTAACACTCATCCCGTCAAAACCAGAACTGTCAAAACAAAGGTCTACGGACCTCCACACAGATCCACAAGTGTGCATGAGAGGAAAGTCAGGCCCAGCAAGTTTAAAAACAGATATTTACAATTCAGACAGTGCCTGAGGTATGTAACTATGCTCCACTCCCGTACTTTGCTGGTGCTACGCTATTCCTACTATACTATACCAGATTATGCAGATCAAGGGTAGATTACAGTTGGCATAGGGTACAAGGACATGTGAACAAGATCAGGAATGGCAAAACCATGTAAAATTAATCTCTACCTGGATTTATACTTATTGAGAGCATGCAGTGCAGGAACCATTAGAAAGTCAACATTTGCAAAGCAGCAAGCAGGTATCAATTAAGCAATAAAGTGTCGGTGATACTGTGGTGAAGTTAGATGCCACAGGATGGCAAATGTTAGAAAACACCTACATTTTAGAAGGCACCATTATATCATATCCTTTTTGAAGTAACAGTTACAAATTGTGGTCAGGTACTGTTGAGAGCTTGTGATACTAGTACCACTTACATGGGAGCTGGCATATGAGCTAATTTAATGCTAGATTTTATAATTTACAGAATGGTAGAGAAAAATATACTTCATGGGTAAAGATTATTAATGGAACCCTTTGGCAGAAAATTTAAGGGTGCTTTCCGTAAATTGTGAGTTACTCTACCTGCAGTTATCTCCAGTTGATGAGCCAGCTACTTGCACTCGTTTGTCCAAGATAAAAAGTAACATCAATGGGGTTTTCTGACATGGACTTTATAAAGTTGCAAAATTTCAGTATAACAAGCAATAAGAACTGTAAGTTACTCTTTAACCATCAAACTGTTTTACTTTTTTTTTTTTTTTTTTTTTTTTTTTTTTTTTAGAATCGGTGGCAACTTTGTGACAACTAAAGTTTAAAAAATGCACTTGATTGCATAGTGACAGATTTGCAGAACATTTTTCATCACACACACATATGTGCTTTCAGTTATTAATAAAATGCTTCTGCCCTTAATCTGCCGTTGCCTGAATATACAATTTCAGTGACTTGGATAGACAAATACTGTTAAGGAATTCTGTTTTCCCTGTTTGAGATGCAATTCAAATACACCAAGCAAAACTAAATGCTGTGTCTTTAAAACTGGCTCCTGCATGCCACAGAAAGGAATACTGATTCACTTTTCTACAGAGTTTCCCTTGGAGTGGAATGATAAGGAAACTTTCTTTTCTTCCCCTGCCCTTCTTTTCTTTTCCCCTCATTTCAAGCGAGGAAGAGTCAGCTACCCTAGATAACATCACAGGTAGATATTAAAATGGAGACAGACATTATTTAGTGGCAACAGGAATATACATACACGCACCAACCTATAAACTGGTGTTTACTTCAGGAAAGTAAGTCATATTTTTCCTCTGATTGCTGTGCTGTCAGTTTAATGCAGCGTAAATAAACAGTAGGTGCATGATAGCTTTAAGTAGAAAGTGTTCATTCCACAAGAGGAGCAGATTACTGAAGCCTGATGCCTATAATGGCAAAAGCAGAACTCCCATTTTACCTGAAAATATAGCCTCCCGTGCTAAGAGACTTGTGGCTTTTCTATTAAATTAATTTGTCAGAATTCTATGAAAAATATTATGTACTCAAAGAACTTTACCAAAAACATTCATTTTTGTAGCCCTCGACTTGAACCATTTGAAAAAACAAAAGCCAATCACTCCTCTGTAATTTCATCATCCCATTGCTCTAAATGAAAGCTTTATATAATCAACCTAATCTAACAGAAAATAAAATGATATATAGAATTGCCTATACTTTGAGTTATTTTGTTCTTATAAATATATTCCCTGACTGAAAGTAAAAAAATTCCCCTTTGGAAAAAGCAATGATTTCTGAGAAGATTGTATATACACTCTACATCTATTAACATAAATTATAAGAAAGTAAAATGTTCCAGATGTGTTTAAACTGTTGTGGAAGGAAAGTTTGTGGCTTCATTGGATATATATTAAATATATCTAGAGAGAGCAATGGCAGTTATGTACAAGAAGGCAATAAAATGCTTCACTAGTATCTACGTTAAAATAGCGTAGTTCCTAGAAATGTGACCGAAACATTTCATAAGTCATGTTCGCTCCATTTTTAATTCAGAAATCTACTTTAAATATAAATTTTCTATATGATGCAGTCTATTTTATTAATAAAGTAATGTCCTTGATTTTTTTTTTCCAAAACAGAGCTGGAAACATTAAGAAGGTCTTTGAATTTATCCGACAATTTCTATATAAAATATAAGTGATAATAAAAAGGTGACATCACTTCCAAAATTGTAGTCGATACAATTAAAAGATTTATGTTGTTGTTGTTGTTATTATTATTATTATTATTATTATTATTACTGTTTTTCAGGAACACCAGACTTCAGCTGAGCATCTTCTAAACCGCAGTCGTCCCCATTTAAAACCCCTGTCTACCCTGAACCTGCAATGTAGGGCATATCAGCGCCCATTCAGGACTTTCCTACTCTGGGGAGGCTTTGTGTCCACATCCCCCGTGGGACTGGTGGCCGCAGTCGGTGCTACTGGGCTGCTGGCAGGGCCGCAGGCAGCGCTGGCCTCTCTGCTCTCGCCTGGGAAGCGCAGCAGCAGAAGGCAGGTGCTCATCAGCTGACCCGCGGGGCCTACGCCGTGCACCAGAAGAGATGCCCTGCTCAGATCTGGGGCTTTTGTGGCAGACCCTCTCCACTCCTCTGTCTAGCAAAGCAGCGCATCCCATCAGCGAGTTATGGACTGACTCTGTCTGCTTTACAGGGCAGCAGGTTCGGATCGGTGCGCATTGCTAAAATAACAGGAGAGGAGAAACTGGGAGTCACTTTCCTATTTAAAGTATTAGCAGCAAAGAATGTAAAAAGGAAACAGCTAGATTTTCAAAGTGTATGCACAAAAAGGATTCCATTTAAATATTTTTTGTTCCAGTAAACTCTTTTGCATACAAAGGACTTATTTATTACATATTTGAACTTGTGGGAAAAAGGGAAGGAATGCACTGACTCCTGAAATAACTCTGCAGTCTTTTTGGAGACTTCACTTTTCTGTGCTCTTGTTCTAGTCAGAACAGTTTTATTCCAGGGCCGGAGGAATTCCTGGGGGTCAGTTGTTTCTTTTCCACTAGCTGTTTGTATTCACGAGTGGGCATACACAGCACGCTAGCCCATGATTTTAATTTTTCTTCTATCGCCTCATGATGTGCGCGTGCTAGCTGTTTAGATGCACGCCTGGAAGTGAACACGTTACATTTTCTGCTTGCTCATTTTGCTACCTACTCTACGTTATTACACATTTCTGCGCAAACCATTGCTTCGATCTGAAAAGCAAGGTAATACCAATAACAATCGCAAAGACAGAATGAATTAGAAAATGAGTGCATGTATAAATGCATTAAAGAGCATATAGGAACATAGGACCGATAAGAGCACTCAAATTCTACAGATAGTGCTGCAGAGTCAGAAGGAGATACAAATCGCAGAGAACACCCTACGTTCACGTCTTTACACTCCCCGCTTACTGTCTCAAGTTGTTTTTGAATAGTGCGCCTGATTTGACACATTTCTATCTGGCGATTGTGCTGAATGCTTGAAGAGATAGTGAAATATCCAAGCATTCCTTGTGCTAACTACAGTTGAAATTTTACACTTATTGTAACCTTTTCTAACAATGTGAGAAAAACAGAGTAAATATATTAAATTTGTTTCACAACAGATGCTTAGGTTGTTAATATTTAAGATGCCTATTCATGCTATTCCTGTCTGCACATTTGTCAAAAATGTAAGCTTGAATGCTAATGTTTGCCAGCAGACAGCAGACAAATATATGAACGCACTATACCAAAATAATAGAGAGTAGAAATAAGGGACCGCTGCTGACTCACGCCCGGACCAGAAGGCAAGGGCACTGCCCGCCCGGGCCCCTTGGAGGCTCTGGATCCGAATTTGTGAATTATTTTCCCAGTCGCGCTGCGCTCACTTGGGCTGACTACGAGCAGCGGAGAGCTTTCGTCATTTTCAGCTCACTCCAGCTTCCGAAAGCTGGTGCGAAGTGTTTCATCTAACTTGCATTTTAGCGAAGTTTCTCTCGCGGTCCCAGAAGCCTGGGGACAGGCAGGGGGCAACTCCGGACCTGGCAGGTGCCTGCCTGGCAGGAGCGCTCCCGGGGGCAGCGAGCGGAGCCGGCGACAAAAGGAGGACGGTTTGCGCAAAACCTCAGGGGCCGGCTTTGGAGACGGAGGGAAAAAAAAGAAATAAAAATAATAATAATAAAAAAGAAAAAATCCCGGAGCGCGGCGACGAGCCCCTGGCAGCGGTCCCCGGAGCGCCGGGTGGCCGCGGGGGGGTCCGGGGAGCTCCGCAACCGCAGCTCGGGGGGCGCCCGGCCCCGCGCAACCCCCGCGCCCCGCAGCCCCCCCGTTCCCTCCAGCTCCCCCCTCCCCGTCACTCCTCCCGACCCTGCGCTTCGCTCTGCTTTCCCCCGCCGTCGGGGCCGCCGCGAGGAGCGCGGGGAAGAAGTTTGCCAAAGTTTCAGATATTTTTTCTTTCCTTTTTTTTTTTTTTCCCTTTTTTTTTTTTTTTTTTCCCCTCCCCGCTCCTTGCGCCTCGCCGCGGGGGCGGCGGGCAGGGGAGCGGGGCGGGCGGCCGGCAGCTCGCCGGCTGCAGGTGTGTGCGAAGGCTCCCGTCGGGAGGCTCCGCAGGCTGCAGCGCCGCACGGAGCCCCCTCCGGCCCGCACCCCCGGACCCCCCCACGCCCCGTCCCCCCGCCCTCTCTGCCGGGTGGGCTCCGCAGAGCACCGCGGCGGTGCCCCCGGCGCGGCCCCGTCCGTCCCCCCCCCCGTGCCCGTGGAGCGCCGCCGAAGGAGCGGGAGCGACTCACTCATGGGAGCGCGGCGGGCGAGGCCGGCGACACCTCCGGCTTCCGAGGCGCCGGCGAAGTTAATTGCACTGAAGTTCAAGTTGTCTTTTCACCCATCAGGAGTGGGCGTTTAAAGGAAGGAGAGCGAGGAGGAGGAGGGGGAGGGGGGAGGGGGGAGAGTCGCTCTCGCTCTCGCTCGCTCTCGCACACACACACGCACACACCCGCACACACACACACACACACGGAGGCACAGCCAGCCAGCCACACGCACAGACACACGGACACACGCACACAGCCACACGCGCGCACCCGCCCGCTCGGCTCCGCTCCCGAGCTGCCTCAGCAAGGAGGAGCCCGGACGGAAACCACCAGGGCAGCAAGGTACCGGCGTGGGGCAGCCCTGCCCGTGCGTCTGCGTGTCTGTCTGTCTGGGCGTCTGCCTGCGGCCCCCCCTCACCTCCCCGGTCCCCCCCCCCCACCCCCTCCTTCCTCCGGTCCCCCCGGGCGGGGAGGTGCGCGCTGCCCCCGGGGAGGGGGTGGCGGTGCCGTCGGGGCAGCGCGGCCGAGGGCGGCCGGGGGGGTCCCCGCCTGCTGCCTCCCTCCTTGATGGGGGCGGCGATGGGAAGCGGCGGAGGGGGGGTTGGGGGGGGGGGGGGTAACCGAGCGGCGGCTGCGTGTGTGTGTGTGTGTGTTTGTGTGTGTGTGCCGCCTCCCGCCGAGCAGGGAGTCAGGTGGGACACACGCGCACACACACACACACACACAGAGCCCCCCCCTCCGCCCCCGCCTGGCCCCCTCCCCTTCCCTCCAGTCTGCCCCCGATCTTTTATTTCCACACCTGCCCTCCCCGGCCCCTGTCGGGCAGCGAGCGCCCCTCGGCCCCCAGCGGTTCAGGCAGCACCGGGGCCGGGGTCGGGGCCGGCCGGGCAGGGGGTGCGCAGCCCCCCGGGGGTCGCCGCTCGCCCGCCGCCGCCCCGTCGGGACCGGGAGCAGAGCCGGGTCCAGCCGCGCCGCGTGGTTTTGGGAGCCACGCATCGCCCCCCGCGGTGGTGTCGGCTGCGGTGTCACCTGGCACCGTGTGCCCCTCGGCACCGCTCCTTCGGAACTGGCTTTGTGCGTGTAACTTCTCCTCGGGGAGGGACTTTTTTCTCTGTTCTTTTGTTTTTAAGACCCTTCTTTCCCATCTTCGCTGCTGCACGGTTTGGATGTGGAGTTCCTGGAAAGTGAACCTGGCAATGAGTGCAGGTTTCCCTGAAAGCCGAGGCTGCTTCTTATTCCCTAAGAGATTGAGAAGAGAGGGGACCCTGGATGTCAGCCCATCTCCTTTTTTTTTTTTTTTAAAAAAAAAAAAAAAAGACTTTGAGGCACATTGCCTCTTCCAGCTCTGGGAACTGGCAGCTACAATTCCTGTAGACACCTTTGTGTGTCTCAGAAACAAGACCAAGACCACGGAGTTGATATGTCAATGCTTTTCTCAGTTAACCTGTGCTGCACTCTTCTATTAATTGGTATTAACAACTGCAACCTTGTAATGCAGTTATTGAATAATCATTAATCTGTGGAGGATACACAAGCCCAAAGGTTAATAATAAGAACAACAATTAATAATATTGACCTTGCCAGCAGGGAGAATTTTTTTTTTCAGTTATTAAGAGGCACTCCCATTTATACGAGGTACAGTGGGGTGAATTTGGCCCTGGTATGTTGAGTACCGAACTACTGCAGGAAGCCCAGAAATGAATTCACACCATTATCTCCATGTTACTGGGCCTCTGACTTTTTCTCCCTTTAAAATGTATCAAGCACTACCCTCATTTTAAATAGAAATGCTAAGTCTTTAATCAATTCTGACATTTCCACTAGAAAATAACATCTAGCTCTCTTACACAGATAAAAATTTATTTGCCTGCAGCTGGTTTGTTGTACTGTTTCGGACCTATTCCTTTCTCAGAGAGGACTTAGCTTTTTATAGTCTCTAGGTACCATGGGGTAATAAATAGAAAGTCAGTACAAAGGGGACGTTCACACTTTTACAGGCATAACTATCCACTCCCTAGAGCTGCCTCCTCGCAGAGCTTCTCTGCCTGCCTGCCTGCCTAACTGGCATGCTTCTTATTGTCAAAGACCCATCTCCTTTATTTGTATCCCACTCTCCCAACTGGCTGGTCAGTGAATCCTAATAATAATCATGTTTCATGTCTCAGAAATCTAATAATCGAGTTACTCACTCTTATAAACTGCAGTTAAGCTGTTTGGGTTAGTCGTGTTATCCCCACTTTAAAGACAGGGAAACTGAAGCAGGAAAATTAACACATTTGCCTGAGGCCACACATGGATATAAGAGTAGATCCAGGACTGGAACTGAATTCTGTATTTAGACCATGCTCCCTCTTAAAGATTCTGAAGCATGCTGTGGAAAATGCTTCTTTAAGAAGGAACTGTAATATAAATCTTATTTTTAATTGATCTTGTATGTTAGTCAAATTACACACTTTAAAAAAAGTGTGTATGTGTGTATATATATATATATATATATACATACATGTATATATAAATATCACGTTTCCCTTTCTGAATACAAGATTTATTCAGCTTTTAAAAAAGTGTAGTGATACCTTTCAACTACATGGTCAGGCTGTTCACTTTGGAAACAAGAAACATTTAATATGAGATTGTGAGCGGTAATGGGAACAGAATTGCTCGTTATTAGGTTATTGTAAACAATATTCACTGGATGTTATGGAGTAGTTATAGCCCAACATAATATAATGAGTTCAGCATTAGTATAGATAAGGTGCTATTACTTACCTAGTGTGCATTGGTTTTCACCGTAATTCTCCTTCGGTGCTTTCAGTATCAAAATACTTAGTATGGGTTTAAGCGCTGAAGAACGTGTGTGTGGAGGCAACCATATACTGTGAGAGTTACGATTTATATCATTAAGCAGTGAATTTTACAGAGTTGTGTCATTCATGTCAATGAAGCAAGAAGTATATTGCCTGCCCTTTAGCTGTGGCATGTCATCAAAGCTGTATTATGGTATGACTGAGCGCAGATGGCATGCCTAAAAAGCAGGTGTACAATATAACTTTCCTATTACTGACACATAGATATTTCCTCTTCCTCAGTGTCCATCTCCAGATGTTTCCTTGCCCAACCTTCTACAGGAACTATAGAAAGTCCTGCTCATCCTGCTTGTCTCTGAAGTCTGAATGTGTACAGTCAAAGTCTATACAGAATACACGGATATGCTCATACATATTTTTATGTTTTTATACTGACAGCTCCATTCTGATTTTTTTTTTTTGTTTGTTTGTTTTTTTTTTCAGAGTCCTGATTTCAGGGAAGTGAGTGCAGATCATTCAAAGAATCACTCTCCAATGCCATTAGCATTACCTGCCAAAAATGAAAGTGGCATATGAATCACAATAATTCACTCATGATTTTGTGGATATAGAGCCTGCCAAGGAACATCAGAAATCCACATGTTGTTCCTGAGTTTTATGGACTTTGAACAGTGGTAAAAGTAAATTTATCCAAAGACCATCTTATTGATGACCCATCCTATATGAACCACAAACATAACATATTAAGAGAAAGACAATATTAACTGAAAATATGAATGTCCAGGTGTTTATCTTTCAAGCGAGGTGGTGAAATTGGTGAACCAGAAGACTGAAACTATGTCAGAAGCCTTTCCTGAGGTGCCCCTTGTTGAAGTGTTACTGTGACATAATGATTTGGAAATATGCTTTTGTGTGAGAAGAGCTATCAGATCCTCTGGGAAATATTGCAGATACTTTCCAGTTCCTTTCAGACATGCAAATACATTAATGTTTAGACATGAGTAGAAAGTAGAGGTGGGGAGTAGAGTAGAGCAGGGAGTGGAGTGGTGTGGGGTTAATGCCTCTGCATATATCACAGAACCAAATAAATACATGCTTTTTTTTTTTTCTTTTTTTTTCTGAATCTGATGTTAGTGGAGGCTTGGAATAAAATGGTCATTATTAAGAAGAAACACTGCATAAATGTGTGCATACTTGAGAGTTATGTTGACCCATGGCTGATAGAGAAGACCATCTCCTGCCTGTTGTTACAGATGATCGTCAGATCAACAGAACTCTCAGTAATGCTCAAATACTTGTGTCATCCCCAAGTAGCACGCACCTTATAAAGAATGGCTTATTTCCAGCTCATAGTGTACAGCTACAGTTATAGCACTGAAAAACACTGCATGCTACCTAGTACTTATGATTCCTTGCTTTCTTCATGATTTGCTTTAAATTGAGCGCATCAGAAACTTTTTTTTTTTTTTTCCCTAAGAAGCTACAAGAATGGTAGCCTACGTATTGTAATATGTTCATACACTTGTGAAACAGAGCAAAAAGACTGCTCACTAGCAAGGTCTGTCTGTAACTGTCTCAGCAGCTTAATGAAATGTTAAGACTTGGTTTGAGCAACTGTTCTCCAACAACCAATATTAGCATTATCTGTTGTAGATGAAAATGTCAGTAAAAAATACAACCATTCTGGAGAGGCCTTCCATGCATATTTTAAATGCAAGTGGCCATTATCAGCTTTATCAGAATCATATCTGATGTCTGATATCACTGGTGGCTCAGTGGAAGAGATCCGGATGACTTTTTTTTCTGAACATGGCAGCTACTTCAGAGTATTTCTGCAGTCTTCTGTTATCTCACTATCTGTTGGCTAGAAACCAATCTCCTGAACTTAGGCCTATGTCACCTCACTACCTGAATGCCTCTTCTAAAAATTTGTTCACTGAAAAGTGCATCATGTCAATAACAAATTCATCTGTCCTTCTCCAGACTGGCTTGAGTTTCCTCTAGTCATTCACTGAAGGTTCTTTTTCCAAGCCCTGATGCTACACAGTACCTCAATCCATTCAGCTTCTCTTCAAGATGGTAACTACTTTCCGCTCCACTTTCTGCTGCTGCAGATCTTTTGATTACCTAAGAAAGTAAATTGCATCCTGTAGATTTCCTCTTATAACTTCTGCTTTACAGAAGAAAAGATCAACTTGTGGCAGATGCGTCAACAACGTCAGACTCGCTTCTCTGTTGTCTGATTGCCCTCTCCACCTTCTGTTGATCTGAAACTTTCATTTTGGAAAGGATTGAAGGGTTGTATTAATATTTGTGTTAACCACTTTTTCCTGCACATTGTCTGCTCTTTCCCCTTGGCGTCTGGCTTGTCTTGGCTGCTTTTAAAAACTCTGTTGCCTCTAGTGAGGCACTGCCAGATTAGACCAGTGAAGAGAAACCAGGTGACTGTCTACTTTTACAAATATAGGTTGTGTATAATAAATTCAGGTTTTACATCTAAGCAAATTAAATCATCATATGATTCTGACTACATGCATTTTTTATCAAATATGGCATATATTTCACAAATTATATTTAACATACGCATGTTGCTATTCTGAATACCTAACTAGGAGTTACAAGGTGTGCCATTAGGTCTTAGTAAATGGGTTTATGGAACCAGAAGAAATAAGATAAAATCATCTCTTTTTCTTGCATTCCTGACAAGTCCAGTGGAAGGGCTTTTCCTGCTCTATAGATGGCAACATAAACACCTCACCACAGATCTGTTTAGAGATACAAGTACATTTTGTTATTAGAAATTTAGAGAATTTATAAAGACCTAAGCAGAAACTGCACACAATAAGGAAGTTTTAAAGCAATGTCTTTGGTCCAGAGTTTACCACATCTAGTCAGTAAGGTTTCTTCTAATGTTTCCTCTAATATTTCTTTCATGTAGTGGAAGGCATTAGTTACAATGTCAGAATAAACATGTTACTTCTGCAAAAAATATGTTTTAACCTCAGGAATATTGCAACATGAAATTAGGATTTAGCACAGTTCTCCCTTTGTGGTTTATCTACAGACAGGACAGTTTTAGTGTAAAGCCCTAAACCTTGCAAGATGATTCCCTGCCAGAGGTACACCATACCTTGAACATCAATCCGTCAGCTGAGCACCAACAAGGATTATCCTGTGAAGGTAACAACTCAGTGCTTTCAATGTTAACTGTCCTCAACAATTGTTTTTTTCTCGCTCGCTCTTTCTTTTCTTTCTTTCTTTCTTTCTTTCTTTCTTTCTTTCTTTCTTTCTTTCTTTCTTTCTTTCTTTCTCTCTCTCTCTCTCTCTCTCTCTCTCTCTCTCCCTCTCTCCTCTCCTCTCTCTCTCTTTCTCTCATAAATAAACAGATACTTTGGTGAGCACAAAGATGTCTCTGTCAATACTTACATTTTGGTCTAGGTGATGTGAAATGTGTGACTCGGGTGGAATTTAAACATGTGAACAAACAGTTGTGATTCCAAAAATTTCTGCTGGGCAGTTGCTTAAACCTCAAAGCAGTATGTTTGTCTTCGTGGTTCAGGCCTTGGAGTTAGTTCCTTTTCCACCTGCGACTCTCAAGCTGCCTTTCAAGCCTGCTCATGCAGGGACCTCAGGACCTCAGCTCCATGGCATTTCATTTCTCTACCCAGGTTGCTTTGTTGGCTTGACCTCCTGGCCCCTCCTGGAGCATTCTCCAGACTGTCTGGCATGACTGGAGCAGGGTCACTCTGGTAGTGATGGCACTTACTCCTAGAAGACATTATTGCACCCCCCCCCTCCCTTTTTTGGGGTGTTGGATTGGGGGGAGGAGGTGTTTTGTGCATTCCACAACAATTTATGATAGCGAAGATAGACATAATCCCAGGAAAACTCAGTGTGTTCCCCAACCCTGGGAATAATTTAAACATTAGATTATGATCTAAGGAATCCTGAATTTGTTTGTGCTCAAGGGCACCATTTCAGCAGAAGGGTCGAGATTGCCTGTTCTAAAATAACCATCAGCCTGATGGTCAGAGTCCTCCCTTGGGGGAAACGAGTGTGAGCTGGGGCCTTTCAGGGCAGGAGCGATGAATCCCGTGATTGTGTGAGCGCTCTAATCACAGAGTCGTTATACAGAGGGAGATGGCAAGACAGCTTCTCCTCTAGCTATGTTTTAATAAAACATAAGTTTTGAAGGAAAGATCACAGGAACCTATTTTCATAAAAAGAATCAGGGTGTAGATACTGAGTGGATGGAGGCATCTCTCAGACAGCCCTGGGTAGAGCCCTGTCTTTACAGGTAGCCCTCAGGTAAAGCCCTGGCTTTAAAGGGAGGCAGGATTTTCAATCTGGGACAAACCTCCATGTTTCTTCCCTGTTATTTCCAGCCAGTTTATGCTGGGGTCAAGGCACAATGTGCTGCCTGTCTTCCAGGCTGCTTGTCTCGCTTTATGCCCACCACTTTAAAAACAAGGTTCTGGATATCTGATAGGGGACTTAGATGCTGGAGCACCAAGGTTTTGGAGTGCCAGAATATTTTATTGGATTAGACCATAAACTATATAAATCAGTACCTGTTTATTCATAGCAGTTGGTTTCATATGAACACCAGTACTTAGTACCTGCTGATAGCTGTTCTCTCAGTAGATTTTGTGGTCCATTTTATTTAGTACCACAAAAGACAGCACAGAAAAACTCTTGGATTTAATACTATTTATAATGAAAATTCTCACTGTTTCTCACTGGAAACTGCAATGGCCATCATGGCTAGACATTCATATTGGTTTGAGAGATTTTTTGTGGAATTTAAATTAAAAAGGAAAAAAAAACGTACTAAGTTATTTATTTATTTATTTATAGGAAAAGCATAGCGAGATTATTTCTTTGTAAATATATATATATATATATACACATATACTTAATCTGCTTTCAAATTTCTCAAATCAGGGAGCAATATAATCTTACAAAAATGTTGCCAATGTGATGGCAGCCCAGCACACAGGTTTGCTCTGCCATATCATAACTATCTGCTTTTGCCATGTCCAGGATGTATGGGCACTGTTCAGACAGTCTGTCCCATGCATGTTTTTTTCCCCAAACCTGCATGATACAACTGAAGAGGAGGTTACAGAAGCTGCCCTGGAAGCCTTCCACTTGTGATCTGCATCCTACAACATGGAATATTCTAAATATCATGGGCCTTCCCTAGCTAACAAGCTGGTTATTCTGGCTATGCATGAAGATACAGATTTGGGTCTTAATTAACATCTGTAGTTTAATCAAACCATTTATGATCCTGAGAAATCTGAACTGTAGTCTTTCTGGTTTTTCTGATGACAGACAAATACCATAAACAAAAAGGAACTAAAATAATGATTTAGTATACAAAGTGTTTGCAGCACAGCTATGGCTGTGACAAATTTTGGGGAAAAATAGGAGGATTGAGGTTCAGATTTTTCAGCGTCTGAAGAAGATTTTAAAGATAGTAGTCATGAGAATAATACATTAGGGATCTCACAAAAGTTTCTGGAGTTTAAGTTTAAACAGCATTCTGTTTAATTTCACAGGGGCTAATTCTCTTGCAGTGACAATGCTGTAAATCTCCAGTTAGTCTCAGTATTATAATAAAAGAAGTTGGCTCAGGAGAGAAAATCAGGAATAAATTGCCATGAAAGTGGATTGGCCTGTTCAGGCTGGTGACCTAGTGAAACAGTGCAGGACTTTATAATCTTCGACGCAGACAGGTCTTCATTGTTGAAGGAAGCAGGAAGTGTAAAGAGGGCTGTAATTGCATATTCTTTAATAAGAAATATAATTGTTGCTTTCTCTAAACAGATCTCAGACATATTTTAATAGTGTGCACACATTGAAAAGTCTCTGAAACACACCCTTGTACCCTAATTTGTTCATATACATTGATATATTCTAATGTATTTATGTCCTCTAAAAATGTAGTCCATGTAGAGCATTTCTGATGTGCAGGGTTCCTTACTTTTTGTTGCTTTTAGATAGACTATGATGTAGAGAAATATAATGGAGCATGATTCAGTAAGAGAAATAAAGTCCAGTAGATGTGTTTGTTTTCATACTTTGAAGTTTCTGTCTTAAAATAAGGGTTTATCATTGCCATGATTATAACGATCAGTCTTTACTACAGTGTCAGGACTGTACTATCTTTCATACTCATTGAAGTGTTTCCAGTTCCGCAGCATGAATGAAAAAAATAAAATAAAAAATAAAAAATGAAGCAGTCTTTTGTTTCAGTAAACTTTGAATTAGGAAAGTCCAGTTGTGAAGCAGTATCATTTTCTTTGCTGAATTTGGAGGGATTGCATCGCATGTTAAACTAATATAAATCTTAGGCAATATGAGGAAAAGCAGCGTTGTACAAAGCTTATAACTTCTGAAGTTCAGCAAAAGAAGACATGATCTTCCTTTACCAGTTTTATCTTTGAGGCTTAAATGCAGTTTATCTACTTTGCATTCAATACTCTTTTTCCAGTCATTACAAAACAACAGGTTGTTTTAACTACCATTAGGTGTACAGCTTCCTGTGAACCATGGTAACTGAGGCTTGAGATTTACAAATGATTGTTTAGTTTTTATCAAACTCCGTTAATCTGCAGAGCTAAGCAAAATTATGCCATACTTTGGAAATGAGTTCAGTAGTGACTGTCCTTTAGAAACTCTGCTATGTTTATATTGTTTTGTAATGCCACGGACAGCTTTTTCAGGACAATTGAGATCACAGATACATGTTCAGTAATTTTTATTTCTGAAAAGTATCATATTTTAAAAGGCATTAATTCTTCTTTCTGGGTAATTGGAAGTGAGGAAAACATTAGCTTTTCCTCCCATGAGGAGGGATTCAGTTTATTTATTAAACAGATACACTACCAAGATTTCCAAGATTCTCCATAATTTTGCCTCTGTAGAATAATCAGCTCACAAATGTTAAAGGTTTCAGCCTTTGTACACATAAAGGTCTTTTTTTTGTTTTGTTTCACCACAAAAAAAAAAAGCTGCATTCTCTTGTAAATTTGCCATTGGCTTTAGAATATAAATACTCATCTGATAGTACCTGGTGTGAGTTCATCAACTCCTTTTATGTCTTCCACTAATCCGTCACCCCTTGATAAAGGCTTCACTCGCTCAGGTGACCTATGTGTGAAATATCCCACTCCTAATGCCTGAGGGGTATTCAATATCATCTTTCTGATCAAGGAAAAGTAGAAACATCTGCATATCTGCTTATGATATTTATACAACTGGGGTCTAGGAAAGTCTCTAAAAAAAAGAAAAAAAAATCTGCAGAAAGAGTAAAAAGGCTACTGTTTGTCATAGTTCATATGATTTGTCTTTTTTAAAACCGCATGTCTGGCTAAGATGTACTAGTGAGAGCAGGAAAATGAAATCGTGGTTTGCTACTGCTTGGCAATATTCATGCAGTGAGTCAAGTCAACAATACTGAGGTTGAGAAGAACACAAACCAAGGAGGTTGCCCATGCAAATGATGCATCCTGGTTGCTTCCTCATGAACTCTTCCATGAAACCTTGCTGCACCCATCTTGATTACATATGCTAATCCTGGCTTCTTAATTGACTCATAACAGATTTATCTGGATTTCCAACTTCCTCTTCTCTTTAGAATGTTAATTAAAAGAAAAATGATTACACTTAAGATATTCATGACAATAACAGAGCTTTCTTCTAGAGAGCCAAATTTTGCTTTTATTTATATGGGACCATTTAAAATCAATGAGTTTGAGTCTATTCAGCACTATGGACCTTTTAATACTCACATAGTATAAATGCCTTTAGTAGGAAAGGAAGATCATTCATATAACATATTTTGTAAATTTTAACCAAAGACAGTAAAATGGAGGAAAAAAAATTAGCTTTTAGAATGAAATATTAAAAAAAAAAAAAGTTGAAAAAAGACAAGGTGAAAATAAGCCCAGAGTTGCTCGTGCAGACATATATTCTTCCTCTTTTTGCCAAAATCAGTCACTGTCACTACTAGGCCTGCAGAAGTAGGAGAAAGAGGCCTTGGATATTCCCTTTATGGAATATGGAGATTTTGAGGTATGTCCCTAGCATAAACACACAATTGTCCTTTGCTATTTCTTATGCCAGATGCTGAGTTTGTTTGTTTTCATTCAGGATTTAGAAACTCTTTAAATAATATTTTTTATTTTTATTTATTTATATATTTATTTAGTGTGAATAAAATGAGATGTAATAAAAGCAGAATGAAATTGCTCTTTTTTCCTTTTTTTTTTTTTTTTAATCTTATTTCATATTGTGAACTTGTACCAGCCATTTTAAATTTCATCCATCTTTCTTTCCTTCTTTCTTTCCTTTCTTTCTTTCTTTCTTTCTTTCTTTCTTTCTTTCTTTCTTTCTTTCTTTCTTTCTTTCTTTCTTTCTTTCTTTCTTTCTTTCTTTCTTTCTTTCTTTCTTTCTTTCTTTCTTTCTTTCTTTCTTTCTTTCTTTCTTTCTTTCTTTCTTTCTTTCTTTCTTTCTTTCTTTCTTTCTTTCTTTCTTTCTTTCTTTCTTTCTTTCTTTCTTTCTTTCTTTCTTTCTTTCTTTCTTTCTTTCTTTCTTTCTTTCTTTCTTTCTTTCTTTCTTTCTTTCTTTCTTTCTTTCTTTTTCTTTCTTTCTTTCTTTCTTTCTTTCTTTCTTTCTTTCTTTCTTTCTTTCTTTCTTTCTTTCTTTCTTTCTTTCTTTCTTTCTTTCTTTCTTTCTTTCTTTCTTTCTTTCTTTCTTTCTTTCTTTCTTTCTTTCTTTCTTTCTTTCTTTCTTTCTTTCTTTCTTTCTTTCTTTCTTTCTTTCTTTCTTTCTTTCTTTCTTTCTTTCTTTCTTTCTTTCTTTTTCTTTCTTTCCTTCCTTCTTTCTTTTCTTTCTTTCTTTCTTTCTTTCTTTCTTTCTTTCTTTCTTTCTTTCTTTCTTTCTTTCTTTCTTTCTTTCTTTCTTTCTTTCTTTCTTTCTTTCTTTCTTTCTTTCTTTCTTTCTTTCTTTCTTTCTTTCTTTCTTTCTTTCTTTCTTTCTTTCTTTCTTTTTCTTTCTTTCCTTCCTTCTTTCTTTCTTTCTTTCTTTCTTTCTTTCTTTCTTTCTTTCTTTCTTTCTTTCTTTCTTTCTTTCTTTCTTTCTTTCTTTCTTTCTTTCTTTCTTTCTTTCTTTCTTTCTTTCTTTCTTTCTTTCTTTCTTTCTTTCTTCTTTCTTTCTTTCTTTCTTTCTTTCTTTCTTTCTTTCTTTCTTTCTTTCTTTCTTTCTTTCTTTCTTTCTTTCTTTCTTTCTTTCTTTCTTTCTTTCTTTCTTTCTTTCTTTCTTTCTTTCTTTCTTTCTTTCTTTCTTTCTTTCTTTCTTTCTTTCTTTCTTTCTTTCTTTCTTTCTTTCTTTCTTTCTTTCTTTCTTTCTTTCTTTCTTTCTTTCTTTCTTTCCTCCTTAGCAAGGGACTTTGTACTCATAGTCTTGCTTGGTACCCCACCATATTGTTGCTTTATTTTTATTTTTATTTTTAAAATATTTATTATTTTTATGTTCAGTAGATTTAATCATACTATCCTATTTGGGATCTTCCCACCACTACAGCTTTTGCCACCCATAACCTTATTTTATGATCAAAGGGGAAATAAAGGGAAAGCAGTAATGTTAATAGGCTTTCCCATGCAGTCTCTCTGGGAATGGTCTTTTTATAAGTGTCTTGAACTTGACCTCTTCAGACGGCCCAAAGGTCCAACACACATTTTTAAAGTTGCATTTAAATTTTAATATTTTTATTCTGTGAAGCCATTTAAAACCTGGCCCTCAAAACACAAAGCATAAATCTTTCAGGACAGTCATACAGTAAAATTGATGTGTGCGGAAGAGAAGTTCCGGAAAACCCCTAAAGCTCTGTTGCTTTGCTTTTCATGTCGTTTTATAGATACCTTCCCTACAACACTACCAAATAATCAAACAAAATCCAATGAATAATATTGTGATTTCATCACTCTGGCATTTGAACTTGCAAATACAATTTAGCAATGAATTAGGAGAGGAAAAGTTTTGCGTTGCCCCACCCTCATTATAAAAATGTTCTTCAGAGCCAAACATTTCAGGCATTAGAAAGATTTACAGTAATAATATACGTAGCTATAATGAACTTGGGAACAAGGGAGTCTTGTAAGAGATTCTCAGAATGAGAGAGAGGTTTTGTAAGCAATTCTATCAACACTAAATAAATATTTAGGAAGATAGACTTCTCTTAGTGAGTCTGTATAATAACTGTAGTGCTAATAGGAAGTATATGATTTGGATATGAGAAGATACGTATCTCTGAGTCCATACAGCTTGTTTGTGTGGGTGAATCTAGTTCTCATTAAAGGTACTGGTTTGACTGTCCTGATTGCTGGAGTCTTCTTTCCATGAAAATAAGTAAGCTTTGTCACCAGTTGTGTAAGGTTTATAGCCATCTCTCAGTTCAACTGAGGCGAATCTCTTTTCATAGAATCATAAAATGGCTCAGGTTGAAAGACCACCTGGTTCCAGTCCCCTTCCATGGGCAGGGACACCTCCCACTACACCAGGCTGCTCAAAGCCTGGCCTTGAAGACTTATAGGGATGGGGCATCCACTGCTTCTCTGAGGAACCTGTCCCAGTGCCTCACCACCCTGAGATCACTTTTTTGGGGGGGATGGGGGTGGTCAGCAAGGCAGCCAGATGTGACAATTCAATTTGGTAATATACATGGAAAGGAAAAATACACTTGTTAAGTAGTTGAAATTGACTTGTAGGTGGAGGTTACACTACAGCCCACCTCTGCAATGTCAATGTGCACTGTCCAAGCTTGGTAACACACACAAATCTTCATTTATTTTCCTTTGTTTACTTGTAAAAACTTTCTATGTGTAACTCCTAAATCCAGATCTTTGACCACACCAGTACACAGAGAAAATAGGAAGACTGGGGAACTGTGATCTTCTAGGCATAGGGAAGGCAGGCAAGAGTGGCTACCAGCCACCTCTGTCTGGCATGTTTGCTCTGGTACCCTCTTTCAGTGTCCTGCTTCAAGGAGAGAGGCTGGGATGGAGCATGGCCTTCTGTTCCTGGAACTCACCCTGGCTTCCCATGTGCCTTGCTGAGCTGAGGATGTGGGCACAGAAACAGGGAATCCCGTTGAAATTGCTGGAAAAAAACTCTCATTAACTTAATGAGATTTGGAACATTACAAGGGAACTCCAGCTGGAACCAGATCTGAACCCGAGTGCGAAACATTCCTGAATATACTACCACAAACTTGTTTCAAGGAGAATATGTGCTCAGACATACAAATGGCTAGATTCTGATCTCGGTAACGCCAGCGTGAGTCTCTTGACTCATATAAACTGAACTCAGAGGACTAGCCCTGAAGACTATAAAATGAAGACACACACATGCCACAGGAGGCTATGAAAGGAGGGTGGAGCTATGAAGATTTAGCCACACACCTTGCTGGAACACCTTAAGACAGGTAGACCTGGCAGCAGTTGGCTGAGACGGGACTTTCATCCTGCATAATCACTACTTTCCATAATTAAGAGTACAGTCTGACTGGGTTCACACTTATTGTGCTGTAGTCTAGCTATGCTCAGGTTCTCCATACAACACTTCTTTCCTTGCTCTCTAACAAACACACTTTACTTTCGTTTATTTTGGATAAGTAGCTGAACTGCCATGACTGTTGGGCTTCTTGGGGGAAAGAGGACTGACTTATGAATATCAAAAGGATAGAATGAGGAGAGAAGAAACAGATTCTCCTTCCAGCATAATGTGATAAGGCAGCAGGCTGGGCTCAAAATAGGCAGAGGAAGTGCTGAATGACCCAAGTGATGACAGGCTTGGTGGCATTCTCTTGCGTGTACAGAAGACACTTGTTTTGTCCATATGTCTCTATACTGTGGCTGAGAAACTACTGTAGTGTTCTTGTGGAGTGATATTCAGACTGCAAGTTTAATCTGAAGGGGAAAGCCAGTCTGTTTCCATGTAGTTTATAAACTTTTCAAAAATGTCAGCGGAATAAAGATCTCTACATTAACTAGTCTTTATTCTTTTTCGTCTCTAGATGTACCAAAAGCTCTCGCTTCGATCAAAGTTAACGTGAGTTTTCCTGAAAAAAAGAATTGGACCTTGATAGAGCTTTGACTTGTCACCTATTTAAGAGTGTTTTCATTACTTTCTGATTACTTACCCAGTGTTGCCAAATTTACCTTTTCTTTATTAAGTAATTTAATACTCAGAGCTCACAGAAAACTTAACATGTCATCCATCTCTTTCATTTTAACTGATTCAAAGCAAACTCCATTTCTTAGAGCAGATTATTTTTGCATTGCACATCTGAACTTGCAGTGAGAGAGACTAATACAAAACAAATAAAACCTTTCTTTTTTGAAACTTTTGAACAAGTTAAAACACATCCAAAACTGTATTCACAGTAATTGATACTAATTAAAATGCTGAAGCTGCATTAACAAGAAATGAAAAGGAGTATTTTGGGTCTTATCTTTTGCAACGTGAATGTTTTTCGTGCTTAGCTTTTCATAAACGCAGAAATATTATACCTTGTATTATTTCCATGGTAAATGCTATTGCTGTTCGGCATTTTATGGGGTGTGGTTTATAATTTTATTAACACCATCTGTTGTTTAAAAGATAATATAGAATGTTTAAAAATTACCAAAAATGCTGGTGTACACAAAATCAGGAGCAATATTTGCATTTTGCTCTTTGCCTGGCAATTTATCTGCACATAAAGCTGATTTGACTGAAGTCAGTTGAATTTAACTCTTTATGGTTCGTGTGATACTTCAAATATATAGACTATGCATTAAACACTATTAGTATCATGAGCACAGTATGTATCTGAAACAGTCTTTGCTGCCAGATCTTAAAAATGCTAAAGGGTAAGGAGGGAAATGAAAGGACATATTATGAAAGGACTAAGGACCCTGAAGATCATCTACAAACAGAATTACAGGTCTTTAAATGGAAAGGCGGGCCAAGAAGATGAATGAGGAATGAATTTGTTTGCGTGACTTACATTTCTGTTAGAAATGCTTAGACACATCTAAAGGCAAAAAAGAGTTTTTAATTACTGAATAAACCTTTTTTTCTGAAGCTTAATGGAAACACAGCATCATGAGCAGGTGGTTTTACACATTTCACTCCACCCACAGCCTAAGAGCAGAGCCAGTTAAAATACAAAGGCAGGAGAGGTCATAAATACAGGAGGTAAGGGATGCTTGAGTGAACTTGGAGGAAGATCAGTGACAAAAGATCAGGAAAGATGCCTGTGGTTGGCCTGCATCTTGGCCAGGTGGAGAGCTATTTCAGCTTTGCTTAACAGGAAAACCATCATGGCCTTCTCTGATTTCTATTACCTAGCTGCTTGAAATAAACAGCCAGTTGCATTTAGGGAGAGAGGAGGGACAAAACACTATTAAATACAAGCTTGCCAATTACAATTTGATTCTTCTGGATTTATGAGGCAGAGACAATTGCCCTTTTTTGCTAGAAATGTACTGAAAAGAAGATATTTTCCAGCATGATCTCACAAAACCAAGTCTGTAACAATTTGTCTTTCAGCTACAAATTTTCTATTTGAAGAATACACAGAGGAGGACAAATCCCCTGTTACCAAAGAATGGAAAAAAAACTATGTCAATGAAAAGCCCATCAGGCTGTTATTGGCTGCCATAACAAATATTTTGGACTGAGAAAAACTGCACTTCAAACTAATGAGAGTCCAGGTGACAGGCATCTTATTTAACTCAATGTCATAACTTCATCTATAAGGAAAAATGGCCTAACATAGCCATTCCAGGAAAAAAAATAATCCAGATATTCTAGCATCCTACTCATATTCTGGGGTAAAAACAAAAACAAAACCCAGCAAAACCAACAAAATCCAAACAGTCAAAACTCTTACATAGATGTATACACTTTGTCTTGGAATTAGGTTGATTTTTATTCTAGAATAATTATTCCACTCACAATGCAGAGTAATTATTCCCGAATAAAGTCTGTTTTTTTTATTGCAATGAAGTGTCCACAGGGAGCTATCAGAGAGTAGTTATCCCAGAACTGCTGTGCTGCTTAACTTCCTCCATGTAGACAAGCCTTAAGAAATCATATCCAAAAGAAGATTGAGGAGAAAAAAAAAAAGTGTCTGTGCATGTGTTACAGCATAAAGTGTAAGTGCTAAAAGTTATACATTGTAATGTAGATGCTGTAAACCACACATTTATCCCAGGGTACATGGTACATGGTAATAGCAAAAAAGGCTTTTGTGGAAGTGTATGTAATAAGAATTCACACCATTTCTTTTGATTTAAAAGTTACTCTCAAATATTTCAAATTGAGCTTTTGTCTTTATTCAGTGCAGGTACACTGCTTACTAAACAGTTTGTGGTGTTCCCTCTCTGGAGCTGCTGGGAAGCTGTAATTAACAGCTATGTTCAATCTTTTGGAATATGATGGCACCAGTATGATGCTGGGTCATAACTCCTTAAGTGAGCTGAGATGCTAAACCTTTGGCATGTGCTGCAACAGCAAATTAAACACAAGGGCAAGAAAGAGGAGTGTTTTATTAGCTGAGCTGGTACCCCTCCCATTATATTAATACTTTAAATACTTTACTGAGATGCAGTCCACTCTCCCTCTTGCTTCAGGATGAGTGAAGTACAGTTGTAACTGTATTGATTATATTTGGGTCATGTTTTCATGCTTATTTATTTATTTATTTATTTATTTATTTATTTATTTTATTAAAATAAGTCAGCATTAAGTCACAAGACTCGTGGAGTTTGTTATCCTGGGTGGGAGTTTGAATGTGCTACTACTTTATATCACTCTCAGGGATTCCTTAAGTATGGGTATCCCAGCCAGAATCTATTCTCCTCTAACTCTGTCCTATCCTCATGACAGGGGTACTCTTACAGTATGCCTGGAGGGTTCCAGTGTGGCCCCTGGAGCATGGTGTGTGACCCTGACTAAGCCCTTCCACCACTTGGTCCCACTTGTGGCCCAGCACTGGTAGGCCTGGCTTCCAGTGTGCTCCTGCACATGCATTTTGTTGCATATGGCAACTTGCACAGCTGGAGAAGGCAGTGGGGGAGAACGCAGTGTTTGAGCATGAGGTAAGAAGCACTAGTTGGGAGCACCAAAGCAGGCTGACCAACCGTTATATCCACAGGCCAAGGCCTTCTGACAAGTACTAGAGCTATCTCCATGCCTGGTGCACAGAGCCTGACTGGTGAGAGTTTACACCACTCAGAGTGGATCCAGTTTCCCGACAGCTCTGGGTACATATCTGAAGTTGAGCAACGCTGAGGTGGCCTGACTGGTCAGGCAGGGACTGACCAACCATGGTCCTGTAATTTCAGTATATGTGACGGAGCAGAACTATGTTTATATATATATATATATGTACATACTTTTTCTTTTTTTTTTTCTGTTGTTGTCCATAGGTGCTGGTGGGAACTGTCCTCTGCAAGGTCACCAGGAAACACTCCACAGATCGTGGGTAAGTAGTTTGTCATTTGCAGACCTGCCGCCCTTCCAAATCCAAGTGACTGCAGGGGAGGGGGAGCTCTAGAAGGTCTCTGCCAAGCCTTGCTGTGACCTTAGGTGCTGCCTCAGTGGACACGGCTCCGGAAAGGGGTGAGCCATGTGCAGTGCCATCTGGGCCCACGCTGGCGAGGTGACCCTCCCTCCGGCACTCCGGCTGCAGACACCTGTGCCTCTCTGTGCCTCCAGAGCCTCAGCCCCATCTCCAGTCTCAAATCTTACCCCAGCACTGCTCAGGACACTTCCTCCATCTCTCCTCTCTGTGGACAACGGTGACAAGCAGCTGCCTGGCCACCCCTGCTGGTCTGTGTGGAACCGTGTGGCCAACAGCACCAGACTCCTGCTGCCTTCCTCTGACACCCAACCCACGAAGGACATGCTGTGCTCCGGACCAAACCACTAGCTTGGCCACTGGCAAAATCCCCCCTTGCAAATTCCCCTTGTGCTGTCTCATCCCACTGGCCAGGCACAGTCAGGAGGTGAATCTCTGTAACAGGGCAGTGGAGATATCTGTGCAACCTCCTGGGACCCTGTCTCACTCCTGCAGCCACACAGCACATTGTAGGCATCACCATCTCATCTCCTGCCACCAGAGGCTCTTCCAACTCTCCCTAGAAAATAGGGAGGGGAAGTTTGCTTTAAGGTGCCTTTGATTTCACTGAGTTTGAGATGACACATTCAGCCAGCAGGCATAAATAATATTCTAATAATCAGTATTAAGAATTACTCTAATTCTGTTGGGATAATCTGTTCAATATTTGAATACTCTTCCTACTTTCTAGGGAAAAACATAAAACCAAACTGGGTTGGGAGGGGTTGTTTGTTTTTGTGAGGCTTCTGGAACTTGTTTTTATAGCTTGCTCAGCAGGGCTGCCAGACCTTTCCCTTTGCATTCTGATACTTCTTCTTTGTGATCTGGACACAAACAGTAATTGCCAAAGCATTTAATTATTTTTTTAACTTGTTACTGAACTTTTTTTTTTTTTTTTTTTTTTTTTTTTTTTAGAACTGTTAATAATGTTTGGGCTCAAATTTGAAAGCTGGCTGGAAAATCCCATGCTGGAGTGATACCATTTCTATTTTTGGCACCAGATACTTGTTCCTCTTGCTTTCAACTATTTTCAGTCAGGAAAATAAAATATTTGTGCTGATTTTGATAATCAGCCTGTTTGTGCACACTTTCTTGTCAGTGATATTGCTGAGAGTAATCTTGTTTCTCTTTCAAGTACCACGAGAGGATGTCACAGTTAATGCCTTTATATTAAATGGGGAAGTCTGTCCACAAGCTGTGGAGGTATTCCCATATTAGTTCACACTTTTTGTTTTTGTTTTTGTTTTTGTTTTTTTCTTTCTTTCTTGCTGCAGTCCTGATTGTTAACTCTAGGAAAATGAGCTATGCTACAATCCAGGCTAATCGCTGTGTTTGAACACTTATTTTAGGTAAGAGTAGTGGTGTTTAAAATCATGTTAGCAGGTCACACACTGATGGGAATATAACTCATCTTTTTACTGTGTAACTGTGTATTAATGTCCACTCAAACCCTTCTCTGTCGTGTCCAATCACTTTAGTATAAGGAGCCATCAGACACCGAGACTGCAGAAGTAAGGATGTTAATTATTAAGACATTATTTCTCTGGTCTTGTTTCCCCTTAACTTTAGGGTTTTTCTGTCACATCTTTCCAAATATAAAACCTGGAAAAAATAAAAATAATAATAAAAAAAGAAATAAATGCTTTTCTTTGTTTTAAATCTTGTTTCTCTTTGTTCCCTTTCTCTTAGGTAAGGGAAGTGTAATATTCTGAGACCTGAAAAGTCTGGATATTGTACAGACCTGCATGATAGTAACTACTATATTTTTAACCTTGCATGACTGAGGGAAAATATCCTTCTTTGCAGCATATTCCCTGCATTTCTGTCTCATTTTCTGAATGCAATTCTTGTTTTATTCATGTCCCCAACATTCATTTGCAGAGATGTGCAAAGCAATCAACCTGACACCTCCAGTTGCACTGGGGGGATTGGAATTGGTGTATACGATCTCAACCTCCTGAAGAGAATAAAAGGATTACAATGGAGTCTTCATTGCTATTTATTTATTTGCTTATTTATTTATTTATTTATTTTCTTGGATTTCAGATAAAGTATCAAAATTTCTTGTTTTGATCCTGGGCAGAAACAGGCTGAGATATGATCTGCATTTTCAATGAATGGATGAAGTGAAGTAAGTGGACAAGAATCACATGGATGTTGGGCCTGTAAGTCAATCCTTAAGTTCTGCTCATCACTTTTATTTTATTTTATTTTATTTTATTTTATTTTATTTTATTTTATTTTATTTTATTTTATTTTATTTTATTTTATTTTATTTTATTTTATTTTATTTTATTTTTTTTAAAAACACTTTAATTAAACTACAGTATTTTTCCAAAACAGCATGTTGTCATGTAAATCTACTGGCCCAATGACAGTTACACAGGCTGTCTATGTAACATCACTGTGTGGAGAGAACCATGGAGCTAAAAATGGAATTAACTCTGGCATGGCCTTTCTTGTACAATGAACCACATTTATTCTGGCTGAATGACCACAACCCCGTTGATTCCTCAGTACCCTTGATGTTTCACCTTCTGATACTGAGGTGTATCAAGGTATAAAAATAAGTCTCCTTTACCCATTATGTATAAACAGAATCAATTTAAATGTGCCACTTCGCTCTCACAGACCTAACAAAAAGTCCCTTAAGGTTTAGGTTTATCAAGTTTGTGAACTTTACCCAAGACCCAAGGTGCTGACATCTCTGTATGATTCATAAAGAAACGTTCTGTTTACACATCAGCATGAACCTCAAGAAGCAGAGTTTAAAAGTGGTTTGAAATATAGGACAGAAATTGAATGTAATAATGAAAAGCATTTGATTTTCCCATAAAAGTAGCAGATACAAGGTCAGCAAGTGAAACATGAATGTGCTTATTACTAGCCGTGTTTCAGTCAGGCTCCTAATCCAAAACGTTTCTTTAGACGCTTGTGATTCATGTATAAATATTTACCAAGGTGGCAAAATTGGCACCAGAGAGCTTGTGCTTAAAAGGGGAGGTTTTCCTAAATAAACAATTTATTAGAAGAATAGGTGTTCCACCTTCGCATTTTGTGAAATTATGTATGAGGTTTCTACTCTAGAGTATCCCAATGCATAGGAATGCAAACAGCAAGAACAGAAATGAACACTTTCGAATTTATTTATTTATTTATTTATTTATTTTAACCAAACTTGGGTCAAAACAGATTTCAGAAGAGAAAATAACTGGCTCAGAAATATATTTCACTTGGAAACACCTGTGCAAGAACTCTGTGTTCTCAGAAGTGTAGTCACATTAAAAGTAGTTCATTAAAATGGCTCTGACTTTTTGAAGCATGTTAAGTCTGCAGTATCTACTCATGCAAGGTAAAATTGAAGACTGAAAAACTTGTAGATGTCTGATAGTACAGAAGTTACTGTTGTTGTAAATCAGTCTTTTCTGTGGTTAAATGGTAGGGTGGAGAAGGGTGAGGGTGAAGCCTGTAACTATCTTTTCTCTCCATCTAATTTGAGGAAACATTAAAAGATGAATGAGTAAAGGACTTTCTTACTTTTAGGGCAGGTTCACAGCTCTCTGAGTTTAGCTGCTAAACCTGCTAACCCTTTTTTATTTCAAAACTTTTAGTAAAATGGACTTCAACTGACGGAAAGCTATGTGGAAGGTACTGCATTTTTCAGAAGCAACATGCTCCTAGATTGAAGAAGCAAGATTTCCAAGCCGTGTCAGATGCTGTTTGGGAAAGGAATTTTACCTGTGTCTGCTCTGCCTCCCATATGTTGGCTGCTCATATTGTAGCAACACTAATGAACACTAATGGACCTTAATGATAAGGAAGTTCTGCTCAAACCAAAGGCATACAAGGGGCAGCACCATTTCTCTCCACAGGAGGACAACAATCAGAATTGATGTGCAAATAGCCACTGGCAGATGCTTGTTAAAGATCAATGACTTTCCCTTTATTTATTTATTTTTTAAGCCTTTTTTTTGGGGGGGGGGGGGGAGGGGGGCAGTCTGTGGTGAATTTCTAATTTAGATTGCAAGCTGTAAATAGGAAGTGAATCCTCTAATTTTAGGGTTGCACAACTCTCACTTTAAAAGAACAGCACATGGCCTGAATATCTAAACATGTATATTTAGGTGTCTCTTTTGGGGGATGCTTTTAGAGCATTATCCCATTTACCATGATCCATGAAACAGCATCCAGGATTTGCCTAAACATTTCATTTCTTCTTTTCCTCCAGCACTTTATTGTTATTTAACTGTTGTGGAGCATTTGGTCAAACAGTAAGATTGTATTTACATTCCAAAAGTGATTTGTGGCCTCAGTCAAGGATCAGGGCTGTATGATGTTTCTTTGCAAGCTGTTTTGTTTTTGTTAAATTACTAGGAAAAAAGATTATTCTGACCCAGCAAGTTTATAATCAAAGTGTACAACAGGATATAACAAGGGGCTGAGATGGGTGAATAGACTGTAAACATGTCAAGAGGAGGAGGAGAAAAACATATTTTTTTCCATAAGAAATGCTAATTTCCACTATTTACCTGTTTGGCCACTGTTTCTTCTGGGATATAGATTCCAGGAAAGATTATTTGCAAATGAATGAGTCCTTGATCCTGAAAACACCTGTGCAGGTGGCTAAATCCACACATTTGCTTTAGAGGATTGAGGCTCCAGGGTTTTACATTTTTATAACTTCATCCTTGTGTTTGATTCTGCTTTTTATTTATATATTTTTTTATTTTTTATTACCTTCTTGCCTAGTGTCATAGTGACAAAATGGCAATCAGGCACTTCTGCTTTTATATTTACAGTAACTTTGAGTGATCATATGGGGACTCACACAGGAAAGCATAACTTACTTTGAACCTCCTACCCTTTCCTCATGTATGGCTTAAAATAAGTAGGCACAGTTATCAAACTCTTGTCAGGACTTGTAACTTGTCTGCAATAACAAGGTTAACCAGCAATAGCAGTCTATGCTCTGTGGTTGCATGCCAGTAAAACACTGACAAATTGAAAACTGTAATGAGAATAAACACATTATGAATATACCAAGCACATTGACACTTTTGCATTAGGAACTGTGGTCTTGGTAAGTTGCCTTGTCCTGACCAACCCCTGTCTTTTGAAATAGGGCTCCATTTTAAACTTATCGTGTGCTTTAAAACAGTGGTAATAAATGTGTCCCATGTGCCATAACCCTAGGTTTTCAGGACATAGTTTAAAATGATTTGCCTGCTTGGTGTATTCCTGCTTCCCCCAGTAAACAAGACTGAAAGTTAATAACAAGAATGGTTTCATAAATGAAAACATAAATTGTCATGGAGCTGAATAGAGTTATAATTTATAGGCAATCAAAATCTTCAAGCAATAATTGTTCTATTATTTTTGTTTGGGTTTCTTTCAGTGTTTGTTTTTTTTTTTTTTCTTTTTTTTTTTTTCTTCTGCAGATATGATTTGGCATGTGCTGATTAATAAAACAATAACTGAAAATCATTTTCCAGCAATGAATTCTCCTAAAACGAGCTCAGCGATGTTTTGTAAATCACACAGAGGATTCTACAGACAGAAAAGTGTGACTTCCTGCTTTGGTATACAGCATGTATACACACAGCAGAGATGTGAAAGAGTGGGTTACCACACCATTGTTTGGAGCTAGAGGTCTGAATTTAGCTGTTTGCTTTTAAAAGTGAAGGGTTTTGTTTGATTCCCCTCCACTGCAGGCATTGTCTGGGAGTACAGAGCATGCAGTCGCAGGCACTCGGTGAGGTGGGCAGCCCTGGCACAGAGATACACAGTTCTCAGCAAGCAGGTGTGTCGCAGTCAGGAGCGAGCTGCATTGGCACTGCTGTGCGGGGAAGTTTGCACAGCGATTGCCAGCACTGGCTGGAGCAGTCATTATCTTTCTGCTTTGCTTGAGTCTTCTCAATGTCTGCCTAATTTCCCCATCCTTCCTGCCCCTCCAACAGGTGATGTTTGGCACATACCCATAGGGGACATTTCACAGAGGACAGGACAGCAGCATAGGCAGGGAACTTTGGACCCTGAAGTAATTCAGATAAACCAGGGTGATGCTGCTGGTATTTGGAAATGAAAGAAAATGCTTCTGAGGCTCCAGAACTGTTCGTGTTGCAGATGTTCTGCTCCCAGTCGAGCCCTGGCATCCATGCAGGACCTGACAGGCTGCCTTGTGGGTGTCCTAGGCAGCCCGGGAAATGCGGCAATAGCCTTTGTTGTCACTCAGATTTGGGGAGCAGGATGTCAAAAAGGTAAAGGAAGGAGGTGGGGCCATAGACCTATTATCCTTCCTTATCAGCCGTGGAGCTGGGCCAGTACCTGAGGGAATAGTGTGGAGTGTGATTGCTCGCCTCCCATGGAGAGAGGGTGCATGCCTTGAGACTGTAGCTGGGTGGTTTTACTATCCTGCCAAAAATTCAGAAATTTCCCTCCTTATATCACGATGAAACAAGTGTTTTAAGGCAACTCTGGAGAAACCAGTAACCAAGAGGTTATTAGGACACTCAGATGGAGAACAGACACCCGTGTTGCAAACCCTGACTATGTTTCATTCAGATCAGACATTTGAACCTGCTGGATGCCACATATGACAGGTGTTCCCTTTTCACTAAAAAAGCAGTCAGAGAGAGGCTAAACTGGAGAGAGAAGAAACACCAGCTTGGATTAAGACAGTCTGAAGCTGTGGGTTTAGCATCAGGTGCCATTTGGTCATTGCCCCACTTCAATCAAGTTCCCCCCTTGGGAAGAACAGGCGATAGCAGAAGGAAAAGGACTGTGCCAGTCCCCAAAAGCAGACACATTCCATCTTGCTCTTGATGGTAGGTGTAATAGGTCACTAGCACAGAGGAGAATGTGTATATACAAGGATAAGCAAGCAAGGCTTGCCGCCTCTGGAAATGCTTTGTGGGCTGCAATCCATCATACTCTAACTTCAGTGTCCTGAACAAACCTATTCAAGTGCCTATTTCTTCCTGTGGGCTATACAGAGAAATTAGGGTCTCAGATCAGTTACCTGGACATAGGAGTCTGGCGTCATTTGAGACACCCTCATATCCCCTGCCTGGCCTGCAAATTCCTGCTTCATAAGGACACGGTTATCCTGTAATGCCAGTGTTATACCTGTCAACCTTTGGCTGACGTTTTGGCCACTCTAAATTATTCCAAACACTTGATGCTTAATTCTGAACAAAGTAATTGAACTCCGGGCTCCTACTTTTAATTACTTTGAATTGCAGCTGGACTACATGCCTGGAGTAAAGCATGCCTATAGAGGTGGTTTGAAAGTCTCTTTTCTCACCAGGATCCCAGATCATCTGGGAGCTCTATCTTGCAGTCTTGGTACCCTCAAGAAGAGCACTAACTTACTAACTTGGTTTGGAATGCTCATGCAGCACCTATCAGTGCTGGGCTCTGCTGTCAGAGGTCAGATGGCAGGACTTATGTTTCTACACAGTCTCTCCTCAGCCTCCCATTTTATTTTCTCTCCCTGGTGAGTGATGGCTAGACTTATCTGTGATTCTGGGCTGAAGCCTATATTAATCCAATTTCTTGGATCACCTTCAGATTTGGCTTCTTTAATAGAAATACAGTATTTGCTCCTTTTCCAATCAACAGTCTTAATGCCTTCCATTTCAGTAATTTACAAATTCAGATGGCATTGAACGGGCTCTTGGAAAACGTTAAATAAAACAGATGAAAGGGCTGAAGTAACAGTATTAATTTACTCATTTTGCCTTCCCAAGAGGTTAAATATAGAAACAATGCTCCAAAATAATTTTCTCTTGAGTGAGCTGATGTTTGAGCTTTTCAGCCCCAGGAACAACTTTCCTACGGCTGAATTTTAGAAACTGTTTTAACTACCTGTTCTGTCAGGTCATCTGCCATATCGATGTGTCTTGCATACCTGCAATCTTCATTGGAGCTAAAGAAAACTTTTTCAGTGATTCTCTAGCACTGCCTTTGGCTACTCTTTGTAGACAAACTAAAGGTAAACCTGTGCTGCAGACAGTAGCATCACATGGAACTGTGCAATAATACAGAGCTTCATGAAGGTTAATATACTCTGCCAAATAGACTTTGGCTGAACTAGCCAATAACCACCATCTCCTATTCAAATGTATGTGATTTAGTTCAAAACCAACTGTCAGTCACAGTAGGGGCTGTGTTACTAAACTATCAGTGCACTGTCATGCAAAAAATGCTTCAGGTGCATGGCAAAGTGGTACCAACTCACTGCTTTGCTATAATTATATGGCTGTAACTAAGGAGGAAAAAGATGTTGTAAATCTTCTCTTTCATCAAGTCTTTCCCTGTCCTCTTGTCTTTCTCCAAACAGTAATAATGGCAACAAAATGCCAGATTAAACCCAGATTAAAAAAACAGGTGTTAAAATGGAACATTAAAAAAATAAATAAAGTCAACAGAAAACCAAAAGAAGAATTGACAGTGTGTAAAATTGTTTCTTTGTTTGATGCTTCCTTCCCAATAGTTCAGATTTTATTAGCATTTTGTAAAGATTTTTTATAAGTATGGATGTGGGAAAGAAATACTGCCAATATATGTGCCACATAGAGCTTAGTAGAACCATGTGATTATTCTCATCAGCAGGAGAAATATATTACCTGGCACTGAGGCAAAGAGTTTGCAGAAGATAGAAGTGTTCTATAGAATTGCTCTAATCTCAGTTCAAAAAAAAATTTTTTTTGATTTAAATATTATTTTGTTAATGTTAAATTAGGTCTTGGAAGTTATAGCTGAGAACAAGACCCTAATACAGTGAGTAAAATGACACTCTAAATAAAAGTTATTATTAGAGCTCAGCAATAAGCAATTTTCAAATGGCACTAACATTTTTAAAAGTTATGTTTCTGTTACAGAAAAGGACGAACTATCATAGTCTTAAACAGCAAAGCATTTTACTGTATGGCATTGTAGATAAACTCCTTACCATTCCTCTTTTCCTCTGAGCTCTGTTAGGTTTATAAAATTTCCTGCAATCTAGAAGGGTTCAATAAAACTGGCTTTTTTTTGGCTTAAAAGGTACAGAACACCTTTTGCTCTTCTACAATCCCTCTACAACATGGTGAAGCTTCTCCTGCTACTAATTTTCTGTAGTCAGAGAAGCTCCAGGTACATACCATATGGGAAGAGAGGCTCTAAAACGTAAACAGGCCAGTACCGTACAATCATCTGCTAGTGATACAGCTGAGAGAGCTGGAACAATGTCGATGGAAGCTGAAGCAGAGGAGAGAAAGTTGTTCAAGTAAGCAGGTGAAATGAAGAAGCAGATGAGAAAATTACGTTAAAGCTTCCTCAGCTGTAGTAATCAAAGTGAAGTCTCCTTAAATAGGTGTTTTGTAACTGTGCTCTCTAATCCAGGAAATTATGTGAGAATGAAAACAGAAAGTTGCAACATTCAGGTTAAGGGCCAATAACCCCCTCTGAGACTACACTTTCTATCAGGGCACTGATAAGGGCAAACTCTTAATGATTTATTCTGCTGACATCTGATCTCTTTGATTTTCAGACAGCTTTTTAAGAAAGTATTTTAGCATAAATAGCATAATATGCGCTTTGTGAAAGTAACAGAATTACAAGACAGTGCTGTATAAAAACTTTAGCAACCAAAATGCCGTTGACATTTTATTGAAGGAGCTGTTCCATGACCTTCTGTCTACTTTTTTTTTCCTTTTTTTAATTTCAGGACATTGAGAACTGGCTTTTACAGTTGTCCCTGAAAAACATTTAAATGAATGTTTATTAGTAGGTAATCACCTTATTCCCTTGATGTACACTTCACTTGTATACAATTCACATTTTTTTTCATTTATATTATTTAGCAGGTTTTTTGAACAATCTATATAAACTATTTGGAGACAGCTTTAGCAAGCAGCAGTAATATACAAGTGGGATAAATTTATCTTTCAAAAACTTACATTTGGTCTTGCATGTTTTCTTGTTATTAAGGTTAGCTCTCACTCTCTCTTTTTCAAATATCCAGTCTTGCATTTTTAGGTATCTTGCCAATATTGCTTTAAATTTAGGGTGTCCATTTTTACTTCTCACTCAAAATCTAATTCATTTATTCTCCATGAACTTGAAAACACCTTCATAATGTTTAGTCCCTTTTGGCTGTAAAAAGTCTATGATTTGAGCAAGGCATTATGTGCCTCTTTATTATGGTACTGTTTCTCTGATAAAACAATGAATCATTTTTGTCTTATTTATTTTAAATAAAATAAGCATAAAAGTTATTCTCCAAGAACTTTGTAAGAGTAATACTTCAGCTGTGAGACAGTCAGAAGGACTATTTTTATTTGGATCATTTCAGGAATCTGGTTTATCTCATAGCCCAACATCTAGTTCTGTCAGCAAAACTAGGGGAAGGCAAACTGAAGTGGGGAGTGGGAAACAGGAAAGTCTTCACTGCTAACTCCTCTGTATCATTTAATTATGACTTGCATCTTTCTCTAATATCTTCACACCAAGAATACAAGTGTCCCTTTTCATAAGAAGCCCAGCTCAGCTAACCAGGGAGGGCAGGTCAGAGCCTGGGCTCTACTTACATTAACCTCCTTGCAGGCAGGATGCAGGCTCTACCACAAGTAGTACGTGCTTTTTCACAGCTCTCCCCACACATCCACAAGGTCAGATAATATTTTCCTCTGCTAACCGGGAACAAGTCAGAAGATAGCCAGCTCATCATGCTGTTACTTATTTTATCTCTACAAATTTTAGCCAAACAAACAAGAAGGAAAGGCAGCCTTTGCTTTTGTATTGTTCTGCAATGAGGTTCTCAGAAAAGCATAGTTTAATCTGAGTCGCAAGGTATTGGTCACCAAGACTAATTTTGATGTGGCCTCAGGGTTTCCAACACTGTAAGGTACTGATTTAATCACTATTTGCCCTTCACAGACATTTGGAGGAGAAATTTTACAGTAAAACACACAAGAATGGTTTAGCTAACACCATGTAGGGAACCTGTGATGAGCATCTCAAAAACAACCAAACAACAAAAATGCTGCCCGTGAAACAGTTGAAAATATCTGCTTATGGACCCCAATTTTTTTTTCCACATAGTGGGCACAAGCAGGTGGCTGTTACAAAGTCATTTTTTCCAGTTAGGTTTTTCTTTTAAATTCCATGACTTGAAAATTCTGGGTATGCAAAAAACTTCTACAACAACTGCTTATGTATAGGAAACACGTGAGAGAAAGAAGTTTTCACAAAGGAACAGCACAAAATTTATTTTCTGTAGAATAAATAACAAACTTGTTGGCAGTTAAAGATTCTGTGGGATGGCTTTTAAATGAAGATAAAAATCATTGGTAAAATTTTAATTTTATCAATTGCTGAGGACACTTGCAACTTCTTGCAGGAAATAGGAAGACGACATTGTCTTTGTGTTTTGTCATGAAAAGAATGTGTAAATATGCACACAGTTAATTGCTTTCAAAAGGCAGACTGTCAGTTAATTTAGAAAACTAAGAGGCTCCTCACAAATACACAAACATTCATACATTTGTTTAACTTTCTGCAAGTATTCCTGAGTCCATAGTTTTTTATCCTCTTTAAATAAAAGTCTAACAATTTATTTTCTGGGGGGGAGATGTGGGGTAAACAAGGACTTCCTTGTGCTGCACCACTATCATATTTTTCATTTAAAATCAAATAACTATTAGACTCAACTGTGAGTATTTTCTCACTATTTTTATTACCCACATTTTGTTTGATGCCTACCTCAAATAAGTGGAAATGAATGGTGGTTGGTAATTCAGCGTTGCAACTGTATTACTGGCCACTGCAATGATGAGAAATGCTGGCCAAAGTGATTCATTGTGAAAATTATTTAGAGACTTTTCCCATAACTTTCACAAGCTAGTAACGTCATCACAATAGCAACAAAACCGAGTAACCCTATTTTGATTCCTATTGCTATAGTATACACATATGATATATAGGGATAGATTGGCATTTCCATCATTATGTAGCATAAATGGCTCAAGCAGATTCATGTTCTCCTATGGTAGGCCATGTACCTTGCACTAAATTATCTTCATTTACTACCAACTGACAACACAGGGATGTGGGCATGTGGCATAGCCTGGAAGGAAAATTCACTCCTTACATTACAAAAACACAGTGAAAAAGACATGTGAGGGACCTCAGTTCCTCAATCCATGGAGCAGACATTTAGGAATGTGAATTTACCACAGACAAAAATGTGTGTGGGCCAAAGAAAACAGGAAAGAAGCAGAGATGAAAATAGAGATGCAATGTGGTCAAGAAAAGACCAGGCTGTGACTGAGCTGCTACCAAGGGTGCATCACTTCTCCTCATAATATTAACAAGAACTTCTCTGATGCATATCTTTGCAAGTAGCTTTGTTTTCTTGCAGATTAAGATTATGCACTGTATCTTTTCAAGCATTTATAATTCAGAGACCATAGCTGAAATTAGATCCTAAATACATATGTATAAATTTTTTTTGATGATTTTACACCATGCATATAATAGAAGTTCAGTATGCTATTAAGCTAAGGTTTCTTAATCAAATATCAAATGTTTTCTATTCCTGTCTTCATTTCTCTTTTATACTGACATGTCTGAAACTGCATCTTGATCCACAGTCTACTGAGTTACTGAGGTCAGTGAGGGTCTTCCCTTGACATTAGAGGACTTTGGGTCGCTTGTGTCAGTTCCTCAAGACAAAGGCCCTATCCTTTGAACTCATCAGTGTGGGGTTTACAGTGGTAGTGCCCAGTGAACTAGGTATGTTTGCTGGGTCAGGGGAAGTCTGCTGCGAGTTCAAAACATCTTAACTACTTAGAGGAGACCTTGCTCAGATCAGTTCTATGAATACCAAGAACAATAAGTGAAATTCAAACTTTGAAACTACGAAATTAATTTCCATTCTAGAGAATTAAGAGAATCTAGAAGGATTGGATTCTCAAGTACTGAGGTGACCAACATTTCTAAAACTCACCAGCATGCAAGCTTTTGCTGAGTAAACTATAAACTTCCACGCTATTGCAGAATGACTGTCAGTTCCTGCCTTATAAAATCTAAATGTAGCATGTTTTTTTTTCTTTTTTTTCAATGAGTTAATCAAAGTACACCACCAAGAATATGTCATTTCAAGAATTATCATCAACGAACTCATTTGAACCCAGCCCAGCTGCTCCCTGAAGCTTCAAACAGATGCACTACTTATTACAGGTACTCTCCCTCCCTTGTTGTCCATCACACCTTTCTAGAAAACAGAGAGAAAAACTGTTATAGCTACAGAGAAATCTGAAGACAGGTTGACACCAAAGATGTGTTTCTCTTCTCTCAGCAGGCTTTTTCTTTGCATTCACACAGTGGCTGATAAACATTTTGGCAGATTTATGCTTCTGGATGGTTTATATTGTTTGTACCAGTTATGGACAGTTTCCCCAAAATTTCAGATCACCCGTGGTTAAGAGCCATGGATATAACAATGGAAGTGTTTTTGTTTATTTGTCATATCTTTTTTTTTAATCATTATTATTATTTTTGGCTTTGATTATTAAATGAAAATCTCACCATGCATGAGCTGTACTAACTTTCAACGGGAAAGTAACTTTCTGTAAGTAGTTTATTGTATGTCTCCTCTTTAAAATAAACATGTTATGAAAAGCACTGCAAACTCCACCAGTTCGTGCAGTGTTGTTCATCTCTAAAAAAAGAATTTGTAATTGATTCCTATAACAAAGTAACAATCTGTTAATACTTGCATTATTCACTAGGAGTACATTGAGTAATACCAGGAGAATTAGTGTAACAGCATATCTTGTAACACTATCAGGGTTTATAAAGTAAAATGGACATGTAATGGGACAAGAATGTAACACATTAGTCAATGACTGTGAATCAAAATTATTCTATGTTATTAAGTAGGTCTAAATGTGTTTAAGTACACCAAGAGAGAGTCAAGACAGTAAAATACTAAGGCTAAAGAAAACAGAAATCACACCACCTTACCCTAAAACTTGACCCAGACAATCTTTTAGTTACAGTACTGTGTAAATCCATAAAGTCAGCTATCACAGGCTCTCACTTTCTTGAATGTTTTAATTAAGGGGATTCTATCAAGGTATTTCCTACTGAGAATGCACACAAAACAACTAGGGATGGGTGAACTAATTTTACCTCATTACAAGCACATTCAAAGACCATTTCTGACCATGAAATATTCTTGGCTTCTTTTTCTTTTTAGAAGATGATCACATAGAATAATATGTAATGATAAAATACGGTAGGTAGATGAGAGGAAAACAGTAAGGGATAACAAATATGAATGTAGTATGACGATTGGATTAGATAATACAGATAGAGAATCTGAAAGGATTGCTAGTATAGCCTTCTACACATTGTACAAAGAAATATCCGTCACATTAGGTAGTTGAGTGATTTTCCTACCTGCTAAGTTACAGTACATTGCTAATTCTGACTTGAAAAAAAAATCAAAAAGGTTTAAATTACATCAAACTCTGCAAAGTCAAGCCAGCTCTCTAAAATCTGTGGGCAATAGGAAGAAAGTAAGATATTCACAGACATAGAATTTGCTCAAGTCTAATGATAATCCCTTGTGAAATGCAAACTGAAATTTGTTTGCCTACCAAAACAAGATCTTTTTCTTATCCCCCTTCCTGTTCAGACACAAGCAAGTGTTGGCTTGTTATTGTACTTTATGAACATTGTCCTTTATTTTTGTAAAATAATTGTTATCAACTTTATTTCACAAAATATAAAATTATATATAAAGCTGAGAGAGTTGGAAAAAGTAATAGAAATCAAAAGAAGATAAACATAACGTTATGAACCTGTGTTCTCTTAAACAGTTCTTTTACTCTGGAGGACTACATAATTACACTAAGCCATATGTGTGTCTTTTTTTTTTCCTTAATATATATTTCTGAAGCTGGACAAGCGCTAATAGCACTACTCAGGAGAATGACATCTATCATCCAGAAAGTTCTCATTATAGCTTACTTTATCAATTCAATGTTGAAAAAAAAAAACCAGCTATAAATCAGAATCTCCAATTAGTGTTTTAGCTGAACTTAAAATAATATTCTAAGGGTGGATCATAAAAGAGTGTGAGATCAGGCAAAAGCCAGGCACACTAGGTTACACTTCCACCTTACCTGGAGACCTACATGATGAATCAAGTTGTTCATGTGGCACAGGGCAGGTATAATTTGAAAAATACATCCCATAACACATAAGTCATATGATATAAACCAAACATTTCATAGGTTATGGTTTTTAGTATTCTGGAACCAAGATTTCCTATGCCAATTGCTAGACCTTTTATGTTCTTCATTGGTCTTTTAATAACAAGCTATTTGATCTATCTAATTGCTCTCATGTTAATAATTACACCGGGCTGGGAAAGCTCTAATTCTTTACTGTGCATACAGGAGGATATATAGTTATGACATCCCTGTAAAATCTTCATGAGAAAGACGTGACCCAGGGCAGTGAGGAAACTCTCTCGGAAGAGCTTACGAGCTGGGCGCTGTGCCATGCTGACGTGGCTGCCCTGTGCCAGCTTGCTGCACCCGCCTGGGTGGTCGCCATCCCTCGGAGCCAGAAATCCTCCCCAGAGCTTCTTGCCTGAGGGTTCCAGGAGAATTTCTGGCTCCAGTGCTTTTATGGGCTCTGTCTTAACTAAGTCAGAGCGTGCCATGGACTTCGGTTATGTGCTGTCCCAGGCAGGGAAGCTGCTTTTGACAGGTGGAGGGCTGAGGCTCTGTGGTGCTTTCAGCACTCCCTGGGAGTCACCAGGCAGATACTTGAAACCCACATCTCTGTATTGCATGCAAGAATTATAGGAACATTTTTCTGTTTATGTGGCTCTGACAGTACCACAAGGATGTAGACAAGCAAGTGCTTTATTAAGGGAAATCTGGATGAAGACTGCTGTGTATCCTTTGCTTTCTTACCTTCTTTCTGCTTCTCCCAACAGCTCCATTTAGCAGCACAATGGATACAAGTGTTTTGTGGGTGATCACTCTGTTTTCAGGCATTTCTTCAAGCTGGGATGTTTCATTCTCTGCTTTACAGAGCAGCTCCACAAACATTTGCAGAAGCATGATGGAGGGGCAGTTACAGACAGTCTGGAAGATACCTGCAGCATGGAATAAGTGAGAACGTGTCAGACTCACTTTGTTGCTAGGGTAAAATGTTAGAATAATAGGCCCTCTTGTTCTAGTTTAGCCACACTGACTGTTACACACAGCAAGGTGGAAGTGGAGGGGGAAGGAAGGAGTTTGTTTCTTTCCTGTTTCCCTTCCTACCTGCAGCTTCTTCCCTCTGCTCCATCCCATGGCCAGTGGCATGGCTGAACGGTGGGAGGCAGTGCTTTTCTGTTCCCACTAGACTAATTAAAGTCTTGTCTACTGTGTGGGAAAACATGCCCAATTTGACTGACTATGGAAGGAAGGTGCAAGGAAGGGAGAAGTGCAAAGGTGGGCACAAACTTAAAAATAGTGAGCAGTCAGCTGCTTCAGTCATTCTCCTGCTTGAAGAAGTGAGGTTTGGGGGACTCCTGTGTCAGCATGCAGGGAGTCATCTTTTACAACTTGGTGCTGGTAAAGCCAGCCTGGCAGGATACAGGACTGAAATGCTCTTGCAAAGCATGGGGCATGTTTTTGCTATTTCTCCATGCTTTTCAATACATCATGCGAAGGACCCATCTGCAAGCACTCAGGTGCACTGGGGAGCTGCTTGGTCTCTGTTTCCTTTCCGTACACTGCCTGGTGGTTTGTACACTGCAGGAGAGTGCACAGTGAGATGGGAGCTCCCAGTACTTCTCTTCCTCTCAGCCCCTCCACTGCTTCTTACCGGTAAATAAAAAATAAAAAATAAAAAATAAAAAAGCTAAACACTTTAAGCAGATTGAACTACTTTCAATTGAATTTATGCACTGTTGAGGTGATATTTCCCCTTGCAGTCAATGCTTGCCAGTGTGATTGCTACTAACACTCCAAGAGCAGTGGTCTTGGCTGGAGAATGTCTGAGATGGGGTTAAACCAGGGGATGGTGAACACCGCAGGGGTGAGGATATGTGTGGATGCAGAAAAGTGAAAACTGGGATGGATTATGACATCTCTTCGGGAAGGAGAGAGAGGGGAGAGGGTGAGTGTGGGGTGGAGGCGTGTGCGGGAGTGTGCAGAGGTGTGCAGTGATGGATGGGCCCCACCATTTTCCATTCTGGTCACGGACCCCAATATGACTCTGCGTGGGGTGACCCAGCACCTGCCAAACCCCAGAGGCTGTGCCAGGTGAGAAAACACATACAACAAATCCACATTTCTTGTTCTGTTGCATTTTAAAGGCGCTTGCTCATCCCCCAGTCTGCCGGAGGACAGGCACACCCCTCCATGTGCTCGGGAAAGGAAAAGGCAGCCTGGGCTACCCTGGGAAGATAGAGGCCAAAGAGCAGCCTGAAAACACCTGGTCCCTGGGGGGCACACAAAATGAAGCTGGCTTCCTCTTGTCTGCGTGTCAGGCCATGAGGTGGGCAGCTGATTTTCCATGCAAATGTACTCACAGCCTGGTCAGAAATGTAAATGGCTCTATGTACGAAATGGGTGGGGTGTAGGTAAAGTAGGTAAAGGTGAGAGAGAAATTACAAAGACTTTCTGGGCTTTAAAAGTTGGAACAGAAGTGGTTTTTTTGTTGTTTTTTTTTTTTTTTTTTCTTTTTCTTCCTTTTTTTTTTTTTTTTTCTTTTTTTCTTCCTTGCTCCTTTGAGGTAGGCTATTTCTATGAAGAAAATTCTGCTCACATTACAAAAAGGGTATGTCAGGGGGTTTGACTGTCATTGAGGTTGAAATGAACTTTGTCACCCTGTTTAAATATTTAAGTCTCCTGACACAGGCAAATACATCACGAAGTGCTAAAAAATATATTTAAAAATACAGCTGCCTTTGAGATTAAGCATTCCTATTCCCACTGTATCAGTTCACTTTGCTCAAGCAATCCTGAAGTATAGAGTACGGCAAGAAATTGTGGACCAGAGGAGCAGATCCTTTATCAGAATCTGTCTTTTTGCACATTTGAAGTGACAACACTTTTGGTTAGGCTAATAGTTTCAGCCACTCTGTTGATTTAACTGATTTCCAAGAGGTTAAACATCATATTGATATGTGTGTGTTAGTTTTCTTTCTGCATCTAGTCATACTAATGTCCTATTCCCTTAAATAGCTGTGTTTTTATTATAGTTTCCCATCACTTTGAATAGTAGTGTTTTTAGGGGATTTTTTTGGCCTTTCTCTTAACAGTCTTACCTTCCCTGCACAAATACAGGGTTTCCACTACCACATTGCTACTTTGGTTGTGTTAAAGAGCTAACTTAACTGTTAACTTAGAAGTGAGAAAATTATCTTCTAAATTCACTCTAACACATCCTTGCTTTGCAAACAACATTAGGAAATGTATCATATGCACTTTAAAATTATATCTATCTATCTATCTATCTATCTATCTATCTATATAGCTGAGCTGGTAAAATCATTGTTTGAAGCTTACTGCAGAAAATTTCATGTCAATGCATTTTGACCAAGACAGTCTCAAAGGGCAATAGCCTCCAGGACAACTGAGTGTGAAAGGCTGAAGGTGGAGGCACTGTGTGGGTAGGAGCCATGTAAAGGCTGTCATAATTTAAAGTCTTATCTCAAGAAAGAACTGCAGACTCCATATTGACAGCAAGGGCAGACTTTCCACTTAGATTCACCCCATCCCATAGAGGTGGAGGGTCTCGTGATCATCACGCTATTTTCCTCTCTTGTGGGCCTCACAAAATGCTCTCTGTGAGACTGGAATTGGGATCTGGAGTGGGAAAAGTGATCAAGAGCTGAGGGAGACCTTACCTCACACGCAATGCTAAAAATGATACTGTAACAGTAATCCCCATGTAAGCAGCAAACTGCCATCTTGCTGATGATTTCTGAACATCAGGCTGTGACTCTATGCAGAATTGGTTGTGGTGGACTAAACCAGTAATACAAATAGCTTCCAATATCTGAATGCTTGAAGGATGCCTGAGTCCCACAGCTGATGACAAGCGAGTCATTTATACATCCTCAGATTGCTTTGTTCAATTCTTGAGAGCAGAAAGTATAGTGGTCAGTATGTTCACAAATATTTCCAGTAAATCCTCCAATATCCAAAGGAGGAGACTGCTCAGGTTGTTTATGGCCTTATAGCAATAGGGGCCTGATTCTGAAAAGTGCACAGTACATGCATTTCCTGCTAAGATTAATGAGGGCTGAAGGGCCTCACGGGTATTGAAAAAATCCCTTCACTTGCCCTACTAAAGTGCTTTTTTTGGGTCTGTGTCTATATCAAACCATACATTACATATTGGCAGTTATGTCCTTCAGCTGTATGACATCATTTGACACAATATAAATTTGCTCAAGCTAAACCAAAGCAAGTCCTGAGTATGAAATCTGAGATTCTAGTTACAAAGGAACAAACCCTTACTGACTGACTCAGATTTTTTTTCTCTCTTATGTTCAAGCTAGTGAAAAAAGAATATGAAACTAGGAATTAAGACACAAGTTAAAACCTGTATAAGAGAAACAGTAAACAAACTGTGCAAATCTAAGTCCAGATCCCACCCGCTTTCTGTCACAGAAGTAGTCAATGCGTAAATAGGCTCTTTTAATGAACACAGCGGGATGGGAACTCCTTCAATGCGACACTGACATGTCTGACCTCTGATTGGCCTATATGCCCATGTGTGGGCAGTGTTGGATACTGTCTGCATGACAAAGTATATGCATGACAAACACTTTGGGTCAGCAGTTTAAGCAATCTAACAATATGTTTTGGGTACGTATTTTTTAAAGCTTTATGCTTTGTGAATAAAACAACTCATGTTTTCAGTCTGCCATTTATACTTGCAAAGATATTTGGACATCTATCCATCTGTCCATCTAGCTGGCTTTGGTTTCAGATGTGAAGTGTTGCTTTAGAGATATGTGGTGGGATGTATGTGGTGGGATATATGTTGTGCTGGAGGTGATGAGTCTGTGGTCCTCCTGTGCATACCGGATATGAATTCCTTTCCAGCTACGTGGATCAGCTGCCAGCCAAGTTCTGTCTCCTGCACTAACAAGTTTCTGCATTGAAAGAGAGATTTTTTTTTTCACATCTGGAGTGTAGCTGATGTAAAGCATCATGATTGCAGAGGATGAAGCAATCCTACACATAAATCGGAGAAGTCATATATGTGGATTTGAAAATATGGGCTAAAATCTTGAACATGACCCATGGCTGCAAGGAGCCACAAATATAGATTTCCCAACTTCTGTCTGTGAGACAAATGTATTGGTTTAAACATCATCATATTTTAAATTTAATTTTTGTTTTAAAAAGGAAAAGGAAAAATATTTGAAAGTATAACCTAAAGAATTTATTTGGATTAAATCACAACTCTGGAGTATGTGAACCAATGATTACATAGTACTGAGAAAAGCATTTCCGCCTTTTAGATAACTGGTTTCATCCATGAAAATAAATTATTAGGCTTAGACCTTGGTATGGTCCAGTATCATAGAATCACAGAATCATAGAATCATGAAGGTTGGAAAAGACCTACAAGATCACCTGGTCCAACTATCACCCTACTACCAATATCACCCACTAAACCATGTCCCTAAATCCCTAAACACCATGTCCAACCTTTCCTTGAACACCCAGGGATGGTGACTCCACCACCTCCCTGGGCAACATGTACCAATGCCTGACTGCTCCTTCTGAGAAGAAATGTCTTCTAATTTCTAACCTAAATCTCCCCTGGTGCAACTTGAGGTCATTCCCTCTAGTCCTATCGCTAGTTACCTGTGAGAAGAGGCCAATCCCCATCTCCCTACACCTTCCTTTCAGGTAGTTGTAGAGAGCTCCTTTGAGCCTCCTCTTCTCCAGACTAAACAACCCCAGTTCCCTCAGCCGTTCCTATAGGACTTGTGCTCCAGGCCCTGCACCAGCTTTGTAGCCCTGCTCTGGATGTGCTCATGATACAGAACTGAATAACAGGTTGACTATTTCTCTTCCAATATGATCCTAAGATGGGGAAATTTTGGTTAGTTTTAAAGTGATTGCATAGATGTGGGGAGATTTTTGAGTAAGAAAAGGGTGAACAGATGTGTATATCTACATCTGTTTCATTTACAACATGTCTGAGCAAATACAGAGTCCAAAACACTTTTCCTATAGTAAAAAAAACAAAAACAAAAACAAACAAACAAACAAATAAAAACCCACACAAACAACACACACACAAAACAAACAACAGCAATACAACCTGTTTGGACTTGGGAAAACTCACAAAATGGCACAGGACTGGCTTTGTCTTACAAACCTGAGGTGAGGTGTTATCAGTGGGAAAGTCTGGTGGTGGGGTTAACATTTCACTTCATCCTGCACTGCTTCATGACCTTGATACCTTGGTGGCTTCATCTGGTCCCACCCTTGTGACAATTTTGCCTTACACCAATAGGAGACCTGTTGGCAAAACCTGAGATCCTTTTATAAATAAAAATGAATGTGGGCTTTATACAGCTTTGTAGTATATACTGATAGCCAGAATACCTCATATCATTTTATATGAGAGAGGTGCATGAAAGCGAGGGAAATATTCCTGTTGAATTGGCTACATTGTGGTTTTTTTGTTTTTTTTTTTTTTTTTTGACTAACCCCAAGTTTTACTGGCAAAATCGTGATAGAAAAAGCTACTGGGCTTTCACAAAATGAAGCTTCTTCTATTTGGGTGATGAGAGACAGAACACTTTGAGAAGCAGTTGGCTTGATCCAGACACTGTTACTGCAAGCACAGGAGATGCATAGAGTTAGCACCAGCTGCAGTGAGTGTATGTAGTTAGAAGTAGGTGGGCCCAGAGACCTAGCACGAAGGAGCTCATGGTCTAGGTCAGCATGGCAGCCCTGGCAGATTCAGGGACAGGATCCTACTTCAGGAATTCCTTGAAGATCAGGATCTCTGCTGGATTTCATGGTGCTGGCTGAGCAGATAGTATGTGTCCTGCTTTCCAGCTTCTTCCTGCCTGTCCCATACGCAGCAAGCGGGGGACAGGTTACTCTCACATTTTTCTTTACTGAAACATGGAAGCAGCTCTACCACTGCCACTTTCTTCCTCTTCTACCCATTCTGGCTGCAAGCTGCTAGAAGCACTGCTGCCTGTCTTTCTCTCTCCCTCCCTTAAGTATGACAGCAGGCCTTAGAGGCTGTGCGTGGGCAGGGATTGCACACTGTCCTTTCCTCCTCCTTCACCCCCATTTCCATGTGATAATGCAGCCATCTGGGGATCTGAGTCAGTTATGTATGTCTACCCCCAAACTGCTCCCATCCTTTGTGGAAAAGTCAGGCTGCCGAATGAGAGTTAGATGTAGACTTTTTGTAGACTTTTTGTTGGATCAGCCTGGTCTAGCCACATCCACGTGATACTTATTAAGCACATAAGAAACAGGAATTTCTTCAGAACCCACAGTGAGGTATTTAGTTATGTGCTTAACTCTCAGGATGAGTATTTTCCTAGATTTTGTAAGATCACCCAATTTCTTAAAGCTGTGTGCATGCTTCTGGGCAGAATCTAGTCTTTACATATTGCCTTCACACAGCCTCAGTTAGCGTGACAGTCCAAATGTGAGAGTTTTTATCATCTGTAACACTAAATGGGAAGATGATTTTGGTGAAAATATGGTTTCTCTCTTTTCTCTCTAATGTTAACTATACCTGTTGAATTTAGATTTGGGTTGTGCTATTCTATCCACCTCATTTGGACAAACTTTTTTTTTTTTTTTTTTTTTAAAAAAAAAAGCTTTTTGAACAAAATTAGAAATATTAATTAAGTTAGACATTTGCTTTCCACATTGGTAAGATCTGGTCCTTTTGACTTTTTTGGAAGCTTTACGTAAATAAAAGGATATCAAAGGCTGTATTTGTTCTTTTATTTATCTGTTTTCAAGATGCTACGCTTTATAGCTTTGTCTGGTATTCAAAGACCTAAGCAACTTTACTGGGATCAATAAGAAGCACTGATCCATTCCTCAGCCTTCCTCAGACTTCTCCCTCGTGGCGGCTCCAGAGCTTTAACACTCCAGGTGGAGTGTGTCTGGCTCCAGGTAGAGTCTGTCAATATTTTTAATCAGATATTGTGTATGTATTTTTCATATACAGGAAAAGGGCAGGTTCAGCAGTATCAAAGAACTGTAAGGGTTTTATTTCATTTTATAAAGTTATTTGCCTAAACCAACCAATTAAAAACTAACCTTCCTTAAATTCCTGAAAATAAGTTGGAAAATATAGTTTTATTGTTTTATTGCAATGCTCTAAAATAAATGCTATTATTGGTCCGTTTTTGAAATACTATGTATGTTCAATTTTCCTTGAAATGTATTTTAGAAAAGTAAAGAAACTATTAAAATCACAATAAAATTTATGTTTCAGGTTAAGCTAAATATTTTTTTCAGCTTAAAGTTGTTTAAAAAACAATTAGATTGACTGTTTTTTTGTTTGTTTGTTTTGTTTGTTTGTTTGTTTGTTTTCCATTTTGTCTGAATATCCTGTGACTGGAAGCACCAGCATCCACACAGCTTTATTCACTGATTCTTTAATTTAACTCTCTTCCTTGGGGAAAAAAAGTAAAAAAAAAAAAAAAGTTGCGTTGCTGTCACTTACATGTAGGATCCTATAGCCAGCACTAGTCCTTGTTCTTCAGGAATTTAAGCATCCAGCTACATCTCTTTAAAGAATACACAGCAGATGAAACATACAGAAGACAGAATGCAGCTGACATGTGAACCAAACTTCCTTCAGTTTAGACAACTCAAGAGACAGAGGGTAAATCATAGAATCATTAAGATTGTAAGAGACCTCCAAGATCATCTGGTCCAACCACTCCCCTCTACTACCAATGTCACCCACTAACCCATGTCCCTAAGCACCACATCCAGCCTTTTCTTAAACACCCTTAGGGATGGTGACTCTACCACCTACCTAGGCAAATCAAAATAGAGAAATAAATATTGCTATTCCCTTTCTTGATTGCTTCCACACTACTAAAGTATTCTTTAGGATTCAGACAGACTCTTCTTGTGGATACTTCTTTCTATTATGATCCTCCTACAATTTCTAGCACCATCTAGCTTTTGACACTACCAATCAACTTTGAGATCACAGTGGCTTCAGGCAGTTCATTGCTTTTTAATCTAGACTAAGACAAAGTAAGTTGTCACTAAGATGTCCGTACTGACCTTACTAGTAAGGAACAGATACTCATAATCATCTTTCATTAAATTACCTTGAAAAGCAGAGACTCACGCTATACCAGCAATATACTGGTATATATACTATCTGTACTGGTATATATACTATCTATACTATTTGTAGATCATGAAGACATGCTGAAAAATAAATCTAGACTTTGCTAATGGTATGGCACGTTAATCTTGGCTAAAAGATAAATCCAGCCTCATAGTCACTTCCCCTCCTCTTTAGGTCAGAGAAAGAAAATAGGAAAAAACAAAGGACCAAGAAATCTTGTGGACTGAAGTAAAGACAGGGGATCACTTACCGATTACCCTTGCAGGCAAAAAAGACTCAGCCTAGGAAAATTAATTTAATTTATTACCAACTGCAATAGAATTGGATTGTGAGAAAGAAGAATACAAATATTAAATCAACATCTTTCCTTTCCCCTTTCCGCAGCTCAACTTCACCATTAATTTCAGACTTCTCTCCCATAACCCATGTGTTGCAGGAGCGGTGGGGAATGGGAGGTTACAAGAGGTGCACAGCAGTTTCTCTCTGCTCCTCCTTCCTCCTCCTCACATTTTTCCTCTGCTCCAGTATGGCTCCTCTCCAAGGGGTACAATCCTTCAGGAGAAAAAATTGTTCACAGAATCACAGAATTTCTAGGTTGGAAGAGACCTCAAGATCATCGAGTCCAACCTCTAACCTAACACTAACAGTCCCCACTAAACCATATCCCTAAGCTCTACATCTAAACGTCTTTTGAAGACTTCCAGGGATGGTGACTCCACCACCTCCCTGGGCAGCCCGTTCCAGTGCCTCACAACCCTTTCAGTAAAGAAATTCTTCCTAACATCTAACCTAAAGCTCCCCTGGCGTAACTTTAGCCCATTCCCCCTCGTCCTGTCACCAGGCACATGGGAGAACAGGCCAACCCCCACCTCTCTACAGCCTCCTTTAATGTACTTATAAAGAGCAATAAGGTCACCCCTGAGCCTCCTCTTCTCCAGGCTGAACAAGCCCAGCTCCCTCAGCCGCTCCTCGTAGGACTTGTTCTCCAGGCCCCTCACCAGCTTCGTCGCCCTTCTTTGGACCCGCTCAAGCACCTCGATGTCCTTCTTGTAGCGAGGGGCCCAAAACTGAACACAGTACTCGAGGTGCGGCCTCACCAGAGCCGAGTACAGGGGGACGATCACCTCCCTAGCCCTGCTGGTCACAGTGTTTCTGATACAAGCCAGGATGCCGTTGGCCTTCTTGGCCACCTGAGCACACTGCTGGCTCATATTCAGCCGACTGTCCACCATCACTCCCAGGTCCTTCTCTGCCTGGCAGCTCTAAGTTCCAGTGTAGGTCCTTCATGGGCCAGAGTTCCTTCAAGAATATCTATGTGATCTGGTGTGGTAGTCCATGAGCTGCTAGGGAATATCTGCTCCAGTATCTGAAACATCCCCTCCTTCTCTGACCTTGCTGTTTCTTCTGTTGTTTCATGCTTCCACAATCCCCCTTCCTCCCCCCCTTTTTTCCCCCCTTTCCTCTTCTGTCTGTCTAGTGTTGTCTGCCCTTCCCTAGCTATGTTTTCATAGAGACGCACAGGCTCCCCTGATACTCTCAGCTGTGCTTCTGTGGTGGGTCCATTGGAACTTGCTGTCTCCAGCACAGGGCAGCCATCTTCCCACAAAGTCTCCACTGCACCTCCTCCTCTCTCCCCACTCTCAATCCCACCCCCCTCCAGCCCCGTTACCAAGAATTTGCTTAATACAATGGCACATAAGTGGGTTCGCCAAATCATCACTTCCTGTTCCTTTGTTTCTTCCAGGGAACTGTGGTAAAGCTGTAATGAAGACTAGTAGAGCTTATGATGACTACAACAACATGAAGAGAGAAGTAGTGAGAGAAGCATTCATCCTACATGCTTGAAACTTAAAAGAAATAAAAGGAAGCTCCCCAGGTTTAGGAAAGTTATGCTAAAAATAGCTCATACTGAAGAGGGCTTGTTTATTTATATCAATAAAAACTATGCTGCGTATTCTCTACGCACAAAGACACTCACCTGTAGTATATGAAAAAGGAAGAGACCAAAATGTATTAGTAGTGGATAGATAAAATGCTTATAGGTAGATGGACTATAGAGATGGTAATCTGATACGTATGCATGCACTGTACATTTTTATACTAGAGTAGCAACATAAACGACCCCATTAAATCCCATTATTTTCATAATCCAATACCCCTTAATCTCATTGCAAATGTTGGAAATAATTATTCGTCTATACATTTGTTTTTGCCACACATTAGATGTCAACAAGGGGTGTGTCTTTGACTAATCAGTTAAAACAGTTGGCAGATAAAGTAGTGAAAGGGAATCAAGAACACACTATTCTTAGGAAGGAGACTATTGCTGTTTTTTCTTTAGTCTGAGATGTTACTGATTCTGTAGAGAAATATATTGTGGACAGAGACAATCCTTTGTAGGACAGGCTTTGCTCACTGTTAGCAACTACCAGGATGAGGGTCAAAAGTAGGAAGCTTTGTGGTTGTCAAACTTCCCCAGCTTGGTGCCTTACTTGCCCCTAGCTGATTGCACTTTTCAGCTGTGAATAGATGGAAAGACTCTCTTTCAATTTGTCCACTTCTCTTCCCTCCCCAGTGTGTGTCCTACTGAGATGAGTGAAGAGGTCTATATAAAAGTCATATGTATGAATTTTGTGGGTTGACAATTCCCTCCCAGAAGAGGAAACTCTCATGAAGACCATTGTAGGGGAATCTTCTTTTGCGCACTTTTGTGAGCTGTAGCAGATAGAGTGAGTCTGTCCTGGTCACCAAGGGCCTTTTGATGGTCAGATACTGTAAAATTCAGCTCAGTTCTGCCATGGTCTTCCTCACCCCTACTGGGAAGCACTTTACTCTCTTTAGAAGTAATTCATGTACATGTCAAGACTTATATTAGACTTCCTTTTCTACCCCAGCAGCATTGCAGGACACTGGGGTGGAGGCAGGTGCTGTGGTGAAGGGTGAGCTTCCCCCAGTGAGGAGCCTTGCTACCACAGACCAACATTTGAAGGAGATGGTCATGGCAGTCACATCCTAAGTGAGGACAGGGAGGCAGACACAGAATGAATAGATGTTGCACTGTGGATTTTTTCATCCTAACTTGCCACACTTGTGCATGTGGTGTAGATGCAATTACAAGTGTAGATGTAACTATTTGTCACTAAACAGAATGACTGTTTTTGTCAGAAGAACAAGAAAAAAAGATTGTTTTGCTGTCACAGCTGTGGTCTGGAACATAATGCAAGCATTAAAGCATCAAGCAAGAAAGAAAACATTTTAAAGGTTAAGGAATACTTCAGAGTAGATAAGCTTGGAGTTATTTTTAACACAGGTGTTTCTGTACTGGTGCCACACTGTATGAGGAAACTTCACAGCTCTCCATGACTCTCACTCTAGGTGTTACACCTTTGCAGAGTGGTGGCTTTGTAACTTTGGCTGTAATGCAATAGGATTAGGAACACCTGCAAAACCTACTCCCTTTCACAGACTATGATTTTCACATAGATGTTCATTTTTGTATTTGTGTTCACAACATTTCTTACAAAAAGGATAAACTGCATTTGAGACTTTGTGGGGCTACCTGCCACTCCTCAGACAACTCCATTGAAATGAATATGAAATCAGGAAAATATGGTCATTGAAAATAATGTGTTCCAAGGTATATGCATTAAGACTGAATAGCTGCAAAATTTCCTACAGTCATCAGTCAGTTCCATCATGTCTAACCAAAACATTGAAGGAAACACACAAGCCTTTTCTAATATCTAGAAATACTACTGTAATGGCCACGTAAGAAGCTACTGACAGACACTCAATTGTCAAACTCAATAATGACAGTAGAATGTGGGAAACAATGAGAAAAGTTGATGAGAATTTCAGTAAATGTTAGCAGTGTTCTTCTATCTTTGAGTATGAAAGCTGTTCTTATTGAAAGAGTCTTTAGAGTATCCTACCATATTTAGATAATGTTTCTAGAATGAATGCCAGGCAAAATGATAGATTGCCTTTAATAGCCCTTATTCCTCTGCTTTCTGCCTGTTGTAATGTGTCATCTGAAAAGTGAAAAATCATGAGTGTGGCCCTTCCTGGAATATACAATTTGTTGTACACTTTATTCCTATGGATCAGTGCTATGACAGTACCAGAGCTGCTGGAGTCATAATACAGTGTGCACCTTCAGCAAAGGCCAATTTTGCAGAAATCTAAGGAAATGCTTTTCTGAGTTATGTATGCTCTGTATATAGAAGTATCCATTGCCAGAATGCAACAGATGCAGCTGGTGTCACAGAAGAATATTGAGATGACACTGCAAACTGCTGAAAAACTCTGCTCAGACCTTAGCAGTTTAAAAAGCTTGAAAAACTTATTTGTTTACTCTATAGCCATAGATGACCGGTGTTCAGCAAGAATAAGCAAATAGAGGACCAGTTTTGGATCTTGAGTCAATGAGATAATAAGAAACTTGACATTAGATTATTCAGAATGACTCTTTCAGTGGCTTAACCAAGACTATTAGAGGGGCCGAGTGTCAGAAGCAATATTAAAATGGAAAACAGCAAAAGTGTTTGATTGGTTAATTTACTGAACAACACTGACTCGTGTGAATAAGGTTAGTATCCTATGTGTGGCCTCAGAAAACCGAGTCTGTATTGCCAGCTCTGACTTTCATCTATTGGATGACCTTGAACACACAACACTGCCCAGTGTTTGAGGTTTCCCACTAAAAATGACAGTAACATTTCTTCACCTTTGTAAAAGTCCATGAAAACAGTTAATGCAAAGACTTTCATGGGAGCCAGGTATTATTCTTACTACAGATCTATTATGGTGGCAATTCCTGTAGGCTATGGGAGAAGAAATTTCCTCTGCAAGTCTGCAGCCAGGAGGGAACTTGTAGCTGCTAGAGCTACAGCTAATCAGTAGCTTCAGAATGGTCTGAGGTCAGATCAGCAATGGCTATAGATTTCACAAGACTTAAAAACTGCTTCTGGATGACAGTAGTAGGAAAGAACATGAATATACCAAGGGGAAAAAATGGTGGCAAACTTTCTGCATAGTTGGTTTGCATCAGTCAAAATATCTATGAAATTCAAAGGTCAAGCAACTGATTTAAAAAAAAACCCTATGTGAATCTAAGATTAGTCCTGACATTTTCAAAACCTCAGAAAATTAGGGGAAGGGCTACAGCCCTGAGGATTGTGGTCCCTTAGGCTGACTGGAGGAGAGATTATATTAAACATTTTGAGACCTGAATGATCCATTCTGTATTAGAGAAGATTTACAAGATCCTCAGAGTATGCTTGAAACATCTGACCGAGAGAGAGTCTGTGGACTTTCTGCTTTCTTGGTAGGGATTCTCAAGGGCACTATTAACGAATCAACTATTGTGATTGATGGAAAAATAAAGAAATTGAAGAAGAAATGAAGACAAACTATAATGTGGACTTTTTCCTGCAGTCCCATGATATCTTCAACATTAAGTGATTTTGGCAGATAATTTCTACTATGAAGCATGTGGATAGCCAGAAGGCTATTAAGAGAGAATGATGCTATAATATAAGCATGGAGGATTCTTATAAAGTGTATCTTTCTCTCATTCAAAGTACATGATGAAAAATGATGTGTCCAGAGTGCTAACAAATTATAACAAAGTATAAATTCTCCCTATATATATATAATACTAAGCCATCTTTATTATCATAAACCACCACTCTCCTCTCACCCCGCTGATAAATATTTCCTATTTATAAAAATAACTTCAACTATATCTTTTAGCTAATCATGGCTAGCTCCATATGCAGGCTGACAATATGCCTGGGGTGATAATATGTCTGGACAGTTAGACCAGTGTGTGGTAGATGTAAAATACTTAAATTGGAAAGCAGAATTCTGGTGGAGTAAGAGTCTGTGGTTGCTTTGCATGGATGAAAACAATTTTATCATGTGCAAGATGGAGGGGGATAAGACTCCTCCTTTCTTCCAGGTGAAAATCAGAGCTGAGTGACGTAATGAATATATTAATGCAGCTAGATGAAATCTTTCCTTCCCGTCTATGTACATGTATATTACTTATAGAGTCTTACTTTTAGTTGCATTCCCTATTCCATGATTTTTTATTTATTTATTTATTGAATAGATTAATTAATTAATTTGTGTTAACAATTGTGTGTGATTTATTAAACCTTTCTGAACAATGACTGTGAGCCTTTGAATTACTGTGTGGCACTTACTGGTCACCTCAGAGGCATGGTATTGTCTCTGCCAGAACAATTGTGCACGAGTGAAGCAAACTTAAAGTTTGTATTTCTGTCTTAAAAGAGGCTTCTGTGCACAAAACGTAGGTTTTTTTGTTTGTTTGTTTGTTTGTTTTTTCTTTTTCCATGTTACCACATACACTTAATAGAAAGCTCTCCTCTCTGTTGTGTTAAATTTCTACTTATTTATTATGATCATTATGAGAATATGTCATCCAAAGAGCATGTTCATTTTCTACTTCTTCATTTTGCCCAGGGAAAAAATACAAGAGCAGTTTGTGGAGCTAGATGACGCAGACTGGCATTCGAAATGCCATTTTCTTGTGCTTATTTTAAGCTTTGTTCTTCCCGGGCCAAAACGGCCAGACCAGTCTGTAACCAGTTCCTTTCAAGGTGTATCTGTACTTGCATCTGTGCCAGTACTCTGGGCAGGAGGGTTATGTACTACTAACTGCAATGATGTTAATACTGCTGCCAATATTTTTATCTGCATTATAGCCAATGTGTTGGCCTTGTATATATAAAACAAACAAAACAAAACACAATTCTTCCCCATGGCAGAGATTATGTCAGGCACTCTATAGGAATATTTTGAGTGCCATTTACTGAGTGGTATACATTTTTTTGGTATACATTTTTGTATACATTTTTTTTTATCAGTATTATAGAACATGTACCAAAGACATAAATTTATCACCATTAATGAACAAACACCTAATATGTGTTTTTGGAACTCCTAAACTCTGGGTAGTAAATAAAGACACATGTAAGACCTTGTAATTGCAGGTGAACGGGAAGTCTGGCTGAAGCTGAGGGGATATTTTAGTTCTCCCTTTGTTGAGTAGACTCAACTGTGTCTACTTTATTCTGTGTATCTAGCTTTTTGAGGCAACTTCACACGTAAGGAAAAGCAGTAGAATTCTCAGGGAGAAAAGGATAAATTATTCCATTTGCTTTCACAGAAGGAAGATGTTAAGCATACACAGAGTTGGGATAGGTTCCTATCGTGACAGAATAAAAGTGGCATTTCAGCTAGTGCCTTACCATGGCAATCTGCTTCAAAGGAACAACTGTCATTTTTGATAAGGATAGTGAGAATTACTGTCATCTGGAGAGATCACTATGCCTCTGGGTTGTATAGTATATTATAACAGAAGGTTTTATTCTTTAAAAGAGGAATGATTATTCCACTACAGCATTTTGTTGCTGTTTTAGCACAGACATAGTTTGTGCACTGCATGACTGTAATATAGCACTTTAGCTATCTGTTTATGCTTTTTCCATCCATCCTTCCTTCTTTCTTTCTTTCTTTCTTTGTCTTTCTTTCTTTCTCTTTCTTTCTTTCTTTCTTTCTTTCTTTCTTTCTTTCTTTCTTTCTTTCTTTCTTTCTTTCTTTCTTTCTTTCTTTCTTTCTTTCTTTCTTTCTTTCTTTCTTTCTTTCTTTCTTTCTTTCTTTCTTTCTTTCTTTCTTTCTTTCTTTCTTTCTTTCTTTCTTTCTTTCTTTCTTTCTTTCTTTCTTTCTTTCTTTCTTTCTTTCTTTCTTTCTTTCTTTCTTTCTCTTTCTCTCTCTCTCTCTCTCTCTCTCTCTCTCTCTCTTTCTCTCTTCCTTCCTCCCTCCCTCCCTCCCTCTCTTCCTCCCTTCCTCCCTCCCTCCCTCCCTTCCTCCCTTTTTCCTAGCAGAGAGTCAGACAGAAAATGTAACCATTTAATAGAATCCTTCGTATGGCAAGTGGATTTAGGGTGAGTGCATGCATGTGTGAATGTGTGTGTGTGTGCGCATGTGCATGCCTTCCTGCAGCCAAGATCCAAGGTAGATCCTTGCAGAAGCTGCATGACCAAGTGAGTTATTATGGAAAGTTTCTCTGTGGCTGAGCCAGTATGAGCTGGGTGCTAAACTTGTTTCCGCTTGAAGTTGCTCTTTGCATACTTGTTAAGGCAGAATGTTCTACCTTTTCACCTCTGCAATACTGGGTGTGAAACATGAGCCTCTAGGTGTTTCCTGGCTGGCAAGAATTCAATGGTAATAAAATTACTAGTAGAATAAATGTTTCAGAGGCAGTTATCCTCTCTCACCTGTTTGTAATTTTTTATTAATTATTACAAATGTGTTTAAGTATACTACCTGATTTTAATCTGCTGTATTCCCAGGATTTACATATAAAGGTCTTTTTCCCACAGAATAATGAATAATCGCTTATGTCAGGGTGTGGTGTTAAAATACTGAAGGTTGCTGATACACCTACTAGCAATCGTTTTGTAAAAGGCTGGATTCTATAAGTAGTTTGCTTTTTATGGCCCTGATCCAAAATTCTGTTGAAATCAGACTACTATTGAGTTAAAAAAGCTACAGATCTGGTCCCAAATGTTCTTTTATGGGAAGTGTTTGTAGTGCCATTGTTAACAGTATATGCAGCACTGGGCGTGTGAACTGTATAAGTAGAAATTTTACTTTTCCCAAAGCTCTTGCTCACTTTTATGCATTCTTTACTCAAGCAAACAGCAGGTGGCTTACATGAATGGTGGGGTTAATGAGACTGCTTAAGTGAGCAACTCTTTATCAGAACAAGACTGAAAATAAAATCACAAACTGGTTCTCAATATTAGAGAATTTAGGACTTGTCAGATAGCACTGAGAACTATAAAGGATTAATATCATTATATACAAAAAGAAAAGCAGACTGGGATAGTGGTGGCAAGGGGGAGGAGGGGTTGTTGTTTCAAGAGCAGCAGAGCTAATGAGATCTAATGCTTTTGTTTCTTAATCCCTGAACTGAATTAATCTCTCTCCCTTCCCGTGTGACATCATCCCTTAGGTGCAGGGGAGCCCCAGGGAAAGGTACATGCTGCCTGGCTGGCCAAACAGAGGGGAAGGGAGCTGAACTGAACCTTCTCTTAGTAGAAAGCAGCCTTGTCTCTGCTCTCCTTCCACTTTTGATTTTCCTGAGTTATAGAGAAACATAGTTATCTTCAGTATTTCAGGTTGGACTGAAAGAGGACTACAAGTTCTAAAGGTATTTGGGAGGAAGGAAGAAAGATAATGCAATCCTGTAAGACTCCTTTTCCTAACCAAAAAATAAAAAAATAAAATGATTCATCCTGAACTCCATTTGAACAGGGGTGAGCCATTATCTTGCAGTTCTCCGTTCACATCCCAAATCAACGTGCCCTTGTGAGGCAGTTTACTTTCAGAATAATTTATGCAAAAATAGAAAGCCCTAATAAAATGATAAACTAAGAATAATCTGTATTAAGAAGTGGATCATATGGATTATTTTTATGTTTCCTCATTATGTCAGTTAGCACGTTACCTTTGGCTAGTCAGACTAGGAGGATGAAAATGGAATATTTTATATGGTTTATGTCTTGTTCTGTGTTTTACTTTCTCCCTTCCAATTCTGCAGTACAGATTTGACAAAACAGAAATACCAACATACTGAAAAAGGTATGTTTTAGACTGGCTATATAGTTGTTGTGAAGGAAAAGGTTTGCAGCTAATCAGTCTTGACAAACTTGAAAAAGAATGATCCAGTGCTTGATCCAAAGCATTCATAAGGCTAGAAGAGAAATGTCTGCTCTAATGCAGCCCTTGCAGTACTATTCACTAGTGGAGAGTGTCTCCATCTGTCATATTAATGACATTTTGAAGTTTGAATGTTGACGAATCTCAAACTACAGCTCCACAGCTGGGCACCAGTGTTATCTGGGCAAGTGTCAGGTAGGATTTTACATCATAATAGCTACTCAAAAAACACCTATCACTCTTGTCTAGGATACAAGATTTATAAATATTAGCAGTTAGTTTTTGAAAGTTAAGGAACTCATAAAGACCCAGCAACAAAGCAATCCAACAGAATATTCTTCCCACTTTTGAACTCAAAAAAGTTATTTCTCTGAAGAAAAAGTGACATATATATATATATATATATATATATATATATATATATATATATATATATTTAGATAAAAGATACTGCAAATAAGAAAGATCCTCCATCCTCCAGGAGAGACTTTAGAGTGTCTTTCAGAATTAGCAAGCACAAAAAGCCCATAGGTCAAGAATCAAGTCTTCTCCTATAATCCGTATTCACTCAGCATTTCAAACTCAAGGTCCTGGAACTGACCTTCAAAAAGACATTTCTTCATGAAATGTGTGTTAAACCGTTGACATTACTCATCCCCCTCTAAACACCTTGCATCAGCCAAAGTTCAAAAGAATCAAACAACAAACTGACCCCTTGAGGAAAAGAAAAGTAACAGCAGCACCAAGGCTGCTCTGAATGCTGAAAAATGGGCAGTGATATGTGAAGCAAAGAGGATTGTGTAGTCACTGATGTTGGGAATTTTAAAGTTTGAAATAAATTGTATTATAAAAATAATACAGAGCATACTGCATGTATAAATTCAATTTATATGCATATAAAATGCATATATAAAGGCAATACAAGCCTCGTGTGGCCCAAGTCTGGTTAAGTCCTGCCACAATTCTCTGAAAATTTCACATGCTTTCTACTTTCAATTAACAATGATGAAAGTTCTGATCCTCTCCACGATAACTAACTTAAGTGTTTAGTGGCTATTAACAAAACAAAACAAAACAAAACAAAACAAAACAAAACAAAACAAAACAAAGCAAAGCAAAGCAAAACAAAACAAATAAGTAAGATTTTAGTCGCCCCAGTTGTCATACATGCAATGTTTGAAAGTTTCAGGCTAAGATGGATTAAGATGGCAAAGAAGGTAAGATAAACTCTGAAAACAAAGAAAAATAATCATGGATGCAATTTTCTTTTCAATTAAAAATTGTAGTATAGTTATTGAGAAATCAAATTATTGAGCATATAAAGAAACCCATATGACCTTGAAGGGTAGAAATCAGGCTTTACTTCAAGACTGTTAAGATGTTGAAGATGGATAATTCTGAACTCGTGGCTGGGCATTTAACCTTAAGAAGAAGTCCAATCAGTCAAAACCAGAACAACGCATGGTATGTGCGACTCTTCAAACAGGCACAAAGATTACAATTTAGCTTATTGACTTTTGAGTTACAGTGCTTTGGGAAAGCTCAGGAATCTCACTCTACTACCATTGCTGCTATGATTTATGTTCTGTTTAGATGACATTTATGGTACCTTTGGGCCTATGAACCTGTGAACTTATGGACATCAAAGACAGAATTCTGTTTTGAGTAAGACCCTTTTATGCCCTGCCACCATAAGAGAAATGACTTTTCCATTGGAATTACCTGCTAGTGTAAAGCTGATGGATATCTTCTGCATTGGCTACTGTTCACTTTCCAACAGAAAGACTGCACTGAGGATAACACAGCTGTGTTGGGATGATAGGATATGGTCAATTTATTGGGATGCTATGGCAGAGCAGAACTCTGCTGTACTTCTACTCTGCTGGCAGAGGCCTTGGTAAGCATCTATGCAAGGAGCCAAATAAAAACAGCTGGTTGGCTGCTCTCAGTCTTGCCTGGTTTAGGGTAGAAGAATCCAAAGATTGGAGGTTTAAGTGTTCTTACAGTCTCACTCATAACAAGCAGGCCTTGAGCTACAGAAGGGATTGTAACTTGGAGCATTAAAATAAGTGGCTGGCTGCAAGATCTGTCTTCCTTTAATGAAACACATGATGTCCTGGACGGGAATATCTACGAACACCTGGAGACAAGTCCATTAAAATCATCAGGCATTAACTTTTCATTTTTTTTTCTCTCTTAAAAGTTGTTTGTACCCTGTGGGAATTTGATGAGGTTCATGGGCATGACCCTGGTTTGTTAATAAAATGGGCCCTTTTTAGGTTTTCACAAAAATCTAGTGCTTAGTTATATTTCTGAAGAAGGTCTTAAAGGAGATTTTTTTTTTTTTTTTTTTCAATGATACCAATAACATTTTGGAGCATATATTCCACACTGAGTAAGGTATCTGGATTCGCTATCATTTATTGAGAAATTAATGGCTCCAAAGTATCAGAGTAGTATATGTGTCAAAATAGATAAAGCTAAGCAGAGACCAATAACTTTTATGGACATCAGTTATCTACAGATGAAGACAGTGCTCTAATGGAATCCCATGAAGAGTAGGTTAGGTGATTTAAATCAAATTGGGAAAAAAAATAAGGAACATATATATATATATACATACATATAAAAACAAGAACTGGATTTTGGGTAGAGATTTAAATACAGACGAAAGCTGTCATATTCAACGAAGTTGCTCAAGACTCACTTGGGTGTAAGTGGAATCGGAGTCTGGCTGTAAGAGTGACTTAACAGTGACTCAACATGCTGAATTGTTGCTCCAAATAGTAGCTATCAAAGGCATCTTGCCTTTGCGTAAATGACTAATATAATTAGCTTATAACATCACCATAGGCATTGGCAAAAGTAATCATCATTACTATCCATTGTGTTCACAACATCTGAACCATTCATTTGGAAGTCTGTGAAACAGAAACTTCTATCCATCTCAGGAGAACTTTGTTTTCACCCTCACACATTTTCTGCAGGGGCCTGTTTTCCATGCCTCCCCATCCTCCTGCCCATTCTTAAACTGCTTACAAAATGTAATTAGCATTGTTCCTTCTTGCTTCATCTTTATTTTTTATTTTTTTAAAGACTGAGGCGGAGATGGGAAAAAATGTGTTTTTACAATAAAAACAAATACAAAAACCTTGTCCTGCTTGGCTAGCTCAATTAAACACATGCAGAAATAGGCTCACAAAGTAGATCCTATTTCGCTGTTAGTTTCATTCATACAATTCTGAAGTTATTATGGGTAAAACGAAGGGCAGAATTTAGTCCATTGTATACTTAAAAAGAAAAGAATGTACTGGGAGAATTTAATGTTTCACTTTTCTAACAAAGCGGATGTTCTTCCATAGCCATGAAGATTGGAACATGACTTGAATGGGTTACCAGCAATATGATTGCATATCTTTTATTTATGTATTTATTTATTTTAATGAACATAATGATTAAAAGCATAATGGCAGCACTATTGTTTTGCTGTGTATTTTTTTTATATTATTAGATATATATGAAATTGCAGTTAAAATCTGTCTTTATTTACTAATATACTGAAAAGGAACTCTTGCTGTGAACTTTATATTTTTTTTCAACATGCTCAGCTGTGGTGTTGAGGAAACTCTTAGATAAAGAGACTCCTGTTCCTAGACCACTAGAAAGTTTAAGTCACATCTGATTTAAGACTAGACTGCTCAGAAGTTTGCACAATTAAGCATAATCATACCTTCATGTTTCTGGTTTGAGTAATATGTAGTGCTACTCTAGTAATAGCTGAAAAAGTGGTTCTTCAAATATCCAGCTGGGAAATCAGGTCTATCAACTCTACCGGTGTTGTCAGTAGAACTGATGTCTTGCTATGGTTATCTTCTGCTTTGGGTGGTGATCTTTCACTTTGCTAGAGTTCAGTTCAGGTTGTGGGCTGTGCAGAAAACTGGCTACTGCCTTTGCATAGATTACACACAGTAAATCCAATTAACTGATTCACTGAATAGTTTGTAGATCAGTCTTTGTGTGTGCAGTAAACTGAGTTTGTTTGGGATATGCTGGGGTAGCTATTAATCCACAATGTTGTCTGATATATGCCATGTTAGACTTCCCGCATGTATTAAAGTAAACTGCATTAATGAAGTTGGTCCTAGCTGTCTTGTCTCAGACCAGCTTTCACAGGTGTGTGGACTCCTATCTGCCTTGCACTGTCTTTCCAATGTCAGGTCTGGCGCTCTTTCCTCCTATTTCATCATTGTTTTGGGCCTTCCAGGAAAGGAAGATGTGATGGACTTTTTATGGCACAAGAAACTCCTCTCAGATTAGTCCCTTTCCCTGATATTGATTAATCATTCATAGTAAACTCTTCAGAGAAAACTCTGGATGGGGCTTCCTGTCTTTCAGGAGTGTCCATCAGTTAGAAAGTAAGCTTTATTTGTTTGAGGTCAGGAGATGTCCTTCTTCCTATTATTTAGAGTACATGTGTTTTGATTATACAAACAGCCACTGAGGTGATGCTTCTTTTATTAATAATGCAAACACTGTACAAACTTATTGGTTTGTTTATAATCAGGTACTTTTTTTTTTTTTTCTTTTTTTTCTTTTAAAGGCCATATATAAAGGACTGAAAAAAAAAAGATTTGAAAAGTTTCTGAAAGTTCAGGGAAATAACTAAGTGGTAGATATCCAGTGGCAAGTTCATTTCTATGAAGCTCTATCAAGAAATCTCCAGTCCTCTCATCTTCTCTCAAGCCCTCCATGCTCAAAATCCTGCACAGTGGGTATGTTGTGTTCCTATATTGCAGATACCTAAAATAAAGACCTTATTTCCTGACTTGCAAAAAATATTCACATCCACAATCTGAATCATTCTGAAATGACCTTAGCAGTCTTTAAAGACTCTACAAATAGATGAGAATTCTAAATATATGGTTTTCTGCATATATCCAATAGAAGCTTTAGGGTGCAGAACTTTCTATACACTTGTTTTTGGCTTTCTATCCCTAAATCCTTTAGCTCATGGTTGACAATTTAAAATATTATTTAATTTTTCATTATACAGCTGAACTCATGGCTATGAGTCTGATGGTGGTAAGCCAGTGAAATCAAGACTGAAGGATCCCAACAGCTGAGAACTGTTGCAGCTCTGCTCATGAGCAGCCCATCCCTCTTTTCTGGGGCACCCGGATGTCCATGCAGGTTGATGACAAGTAGGTGAATTTAAAGCAAATTGAGTTAATGGTACTCAGTTATTGGTTTAGCTCTCTGTTTAAAAGCCAGGAAGTGGCAGTTGAGATGGATATACATTGAAGAGGCCACACTTTTTTAATCTTGTTTTTCTTGAGCTGAATTTTTGAATGCAGAATCTGATCCTACATATAAGCTCAACTGTGGAACTATAATGCAATAGCATTTAAAAACAGCGACCACCAAGAAGCAAATTAACATAGAGGAAAACTGGAAGCGTTTGATGACACTTTCCAGCAGGCAGGCTATGCACAGTTTTTATATACAGTAGCCTAGCATCTCCAAAGGGCAGAAAGAGATGAAGGATAAAGGATAATCTTTTGTAGCTTTGAGGCATGTGAGCTTTATGGATGCTCATTTGCAGTTGGAAAGCTGAAGCAATGCTATCTTTCAGTCAGGTGTTGCTTTACTCAGAGTTTTCTTTAAAGTGTCATGGCAGAAAATTGACAATGTTAAGAACATACCTATTTATGTGCTTCTTTTTAAAGAAATGAATTAAAACCCATTCCATATCACTTTTTTTCCTTTTTTTTTTTTTTTTTTTTCTTTTCAATACCATACACTGTTTATGGCTCTGACAAACAATGCAGTGATTTGAAACCTGCCCAAAACATGTTTAAGAGCTGTACTGCTATAGATTAGTGCATTTGTAACATATTTTACTTGGATTTATCTCTACTCATATGGAATGATGTATTTTTCCCCAAGAACAATACAAATAAAAGCCAAAGATTACAGTTTGTGTTAGAGTGGGTAAGAACAGATAAGGGTATTTCTTTTTGTGGAAGATGAAACAAATAGAAGAAGAGCAGAAGAACAACAAAGATGCTCTTTCACAGCAGGGGATATATTTGATGACCTACAGTAAATATTATAAATGCCTGAAAGTGCTTTTATATACAAGTATTGCTTTGTAGTAGGCACTTTGTAGTATGTATTTGCTATTCTCTTCCAACACAAATAAATACCAGGCTAGAGGAGAGTTATATAACTGCAAGATTAGGAAGATGATGAAAATGTAGCATGTCATTAGTCACTGTCAAAGAAAGCACAGACATCGGTTGTCTTGCAAAGGGCCACAAAATTCCTCATTGATTTATTTGTTCCACTTATGTTTAGGACTAACATAAGCACTGTAATTGGTAGGTTGATTTGCGTGGCAAATGTTAATTACTGAGTATAAGTTATGGTGGAAAAGAAAACCATGTGGCAATGCTGTATAACCCAGGTTGTTTAAAAAACAAAAAGCAAATGGGAGCTTAAAAGTAAACCAGGGTCAGAACTACATAATGAGCTGCTACATCTGGGTTTATGCAGGAAGCAAAGACTAGAAGATCCTACCAATGATTCAGGAATCCTTCACTGAAGCCTATTTGTTATTCCTAAACACCATCCTGAAGACATTTCACTTTTGCCCCCTGACATTTTTTTTTTTTTGACCCTGAAAAAGGGGGACCAAATGAAAAAATATCCTTTTGGAGCTCTTGGAGAACTTCCAAGCATCTTTCTCCATGATGTAGAATAGGTTTCCAGAAACTTTTCTTTGTATCAAGGAATATTTTGAATCAAAGAAAAAGGCTCTCTTAGTGCCTCCATCTCCAGGAGATTCTATGTCTCAGCTCTGTGACAAAGTAACCTTACTTCTGACTTCACTGGAGAGATACTGTTCACTGGTGAAACTTCCAGCAATCTAGAAAGAGGGGGCAGGACAAAGTGTGCAGACAGCAAGCTGGATATTGATTTATCACACTCAATGAGCTCTTCCTTTCAACCAATGGATCTTGAATCTGCATGGGGATCTGAAGGGTTGAATGGATACGAGCCTTCATAAGAAAAATCAGAAAGCGCTCAAAGACTTGGGTACTCAGTTTTTAAGATTCCCAGCTTGATAGCTGCAAACTCATTATCAGAGCTCCAACCTGGTATTTCTAGTTACATTTTGAAGTCCCAGCAAATGAGTATGACAGGAAATTCAGTCATTTTTGTTGGCAGGCATATTTTTAAAATGAACTCACCTATGATCTTTCTTCTGAAAGAAATCGTGGTGCTTCTCAGAGTGTGGTGCTGTTCTCATCATACCCAGACATGCTGCAGTGATAAGGGACCTTGTGTTCAGTATCTCAGTACCTTCTCCCCTTGTCTCCTGGGAAGAAGTCAGGGACGAGCATTCTTTCTGACTCTAAGGAGGTGATGGGGTTGGAAATAGGTTGCAAGCAGTGAGAAAGAGGACAGGGTGAAAGTGAGAAGAGGTGAGAATAAATGCCCAGCACTTGGAGCTGTTGCAGTTGTGGTTCCTTTCCTCAGAGGCAAGCACAACCCATTCTGCCCCTCTGCCCTCTGAAAGAGTGTCAGTGAGTTACAAATTGCTTTATATTTCTCCCCCCCCAAAACAGGAGGTAAATCAGCCTCCTGTATAACCTTTATTGATTATAGCTCTAACAGGTATGAATACAGCTGTGAAGGGGACTCTCAGATAGAGCCAACAGGACCAAGGACTCAGCAAGAATTTCAGATGTCTCCATGGAATGTGTCACTCCAGTAAGACCCTCCAGTGAGGGAGCACTATGAGACAATGTAGGTGTGATTACATGTCGGCTATGAACATAATAAAGATGTCACAAATTAATCTACTGCTTAATTTTGTCTTCTGAAGTTAGCATCACAGTGGAGAATGTAATATGATATTAGACCTGTAGGAAAGATATTTTAAAATGTAGTAAATCTTAATTATACATTTAGATGTCTCTCTCTTTCTCTCTCTCTCTTTTTTTTTTTTTTTTTTTTTTATTGTTGGCTTTATTCATAATATGAGAATAACTGTGGCTTTTGCTGGTAGTCTGAAAAAAGCTTGCAGTTTGTTTTCTAAGTTTTAATGGGATCTAAGTGGTCAGCAGGCAAAAAACTTCATATTAATGGTATTTAGCTTTTGTTTTAAAAGATGCATTTCTTTTTGAACTAGATCTGATCAACGTACACAATGCTTTTTGCCAAAGATTTTGAAATACGTTTTGCTTAAAATTGTCAAGACTCCTGATAAAATAATTTACAAAAATGTATCTGGCCTGTTTTCAAATAGGGGAAGGCTTTTCTCCATTTTCTCACTTCTCTTGTTTCTGTTGTTGATGTTGTTTTTTTCCCCTGTTCTTTTGATGCATCCTGACTCAAGCACTCCATTTAAAGCCTATGAACATCTCAGAGAGCTGGAAGCATACTGGGCCTGCTGAAGCACAGCACAGTGCACAACCCTGCGACTTCTCCCTTCTCTACTCACCCACTGTGCAGCATAGGCTCATGGCCTTATTCTGAAAAGTGTTGAGTCCCTGCCAGATCCAGCCTGGGAGATGGGTCTGTTTAGTACCTCTGAATACTAACTAGGTTGTTTTTACCCAACAGTAATGTGTGACAAATTAAACAATATAAATTTTATCTTGATCTTAATTAAGGCAACAGCAATATTCCCATTAACTTCAGTGGGACCAGGATTATATCAAATATTATTTAAACATTTATAATAGCATTAGGTAATGGGTTTAGAATAATTAAGAGTCTATTGAAGAAATTTAGCTTGATGGTGGAAAGGCAAATTATGTCAAATGAACGGGAACTGTCGTTTATGGAAGCCTATTGAGATAGTCTTGTTTATTGAGGGAAGAAAGTGAAGCTCATAGGAATCTTTCAGGGGCAGAGTCTGAGGGTCTTTTTGGGACTGAGAAAGATGAGTGGGAATATTAAACAGATGTGTGAGGTGGGAACAGTGTTTTTCACCATCACACAGACTCAGCAGTCAGGAGTATCCAAAAATTAATTTTTGATTGGTAAAATGAGATCCTAGATTCAGTGTAGGCTGTTTCAATTAGGTCTGTGCAGATACACAGAATTAATGGGTCAAATAAGTAATTAATGGTGTTAATATATCAATCACTTTTCTAATAAAAGTGTCTGAAATGAGTCAGGGGAAAAATCTAATAATTAATTTGAAAACTGCTGTGATGCTTCAATTGATTTGGGGCTGGAAGAAAAGAGAATAATTAGTAAGAATCAAAAACAATATCACTTTTCGTTCTCCAAATGGGGAGGAAAATTAAACAGAGATGTGATTGAAATATCATTTTTTATCCTTGTAAGGTGGATGGAAATGTCATCTATACTAGAAACCTATTCTTTATTATAAAAATCTATGCTTTTTATTTTTATGCATAGTCACAGGATCACAGAATCACAGAATGTTAGGGACTGAAAGGGACCTTGAAAGATCATCTAGCCCAATCCCCCTGCCTGAGCAGGAACAAGTCTTTCAGTCCTTCCTTTTACAGAAAGTCATGTCAAATCTGTAAAGAAGCAAGTAACAAGCAAATGTTCTAGGTTTGCTCATTAATCCAGAACTTTTGCCGATCGCCATTTGCCGAGGCGATCGGCTCCGGGGCAGACGCGTTCTGCGGCGGAGCGGGGGATCGGGCCAGGCAGGGCTAACTTTCCGGCATCGAGCCGACTTCAGGGAGCCGCCAGGAGCCGGCAGCCCTCGTGAGGGAGGCTGACGAGGCGAAGGCGGAGCCAGCAGCGACAGCGGCGGGCTATTTAAACCGGGCGCCACCGCCATTTCACTGCCATTTGCCGAGGCGATCGGCTCCGGGGCAGACGCGTTCTGCGGCGGAGCGGGGGATCGGGCCAGGCAGGGCTAACTTTCCGGCATCGAGCCGACTTCAGGGAGCCGCCAGGAGCCGGCAGCCCTCGTGAGGGAGGCTGACGAGGCGAAGGCGGAGCCAGCAGCGACAGCGGCGGGCTATTTAAACCGGGCGCCACCGCCATTTCACTGCCATTTGCCGAGGCGATCGGCTCCGGGGCAGACGCGTTCTGCGGCGGAGCGGGGGATCGGGCCAGGCAGGGCTAACTTTCCGGCATCGAGCCGACTTCAGGGAGCCGCCAGGAGCCGGCAGCCCTCGTGAGGGAGGCTGACGAGGCGAAGGCGGAGCCAGCAGCGACAGCGGCGGGCTATTTAAACCGGGCGCCACCGCCATTTCACTGCCATTTGCCGAGGCGATCGGCTCCGGGGCAGACGCGTTCTGCGGCGGAGCGGGGGATCGGGCCAGGCAGGGCTAACTTTCCGGCATCGAGCCGACTTCAGGGAGCCGCCAGGAGCCGGCAGCCCTCGTGAGGGAGGCTGACGAGGCGAAGGCGGAGCCAGCAGCGACAGCGGCGGGCTATTTAAACCGGGCGCCACCGCCATTTCACTGCCATTTGCCGAGGCGATCGGCTCCGGGGCAGACGCGTTCTGCGGCGGAGCGGGGGATCGGGCCAGGCAGGGCTAACTTTCCGGCATCGAGCCGACTTCAGGGAGCCGCCAGGAGCCGGCAGCCCTCGTGAGGGAGGCTGACGAGGCGAAGGCGGAGCCAGCAGCGACAGCGGCGGGCTATTTAAACCGGGCGCCACCGCCATTTCACTGCCATTTGCCGAGGCGATCGGCTCCGGGGCAGACGCGTTCTGCGGCGGAGCGGGGGATCGGGCCAGGCAGGGCTAACTTTCCGGCATCGAGCCGACTTCAGGGAGCCGCCAGGAGCCGGCAGCCCTCGTGAGGGAGGCTGACGAGGCGAAGGCGGAGCCAGCAGCGACAGCGGCGGGCTATTTAAACCGGGCGCCACCGCCATTTCACTGCCATTTGCCGAGGCGATCGGCTCCGGGGCAGACGCGTTCTGCGGCGGAGCGGGGGATCGGGCCAGGCAGGGCTAACTTTCCGGCATCGAGCCGACTTCAGGGAGCCGCCAGGAGCCGGCAGCCCTCGTGAGGGAGGCTGACGAGGCGAAGGCGGAGCCAGCAGCGACAGCGGCGGGCTATTTAAACCGGGCGCCACCGCCATTTCACTGCCATTTGCCGAGGCGATCGGCTCCGGGGCAGACGCGTTCTGCGGCGGAGCGGGGGATCGGGCCAGGCAGGGCTAACTTTCCGGCATCGAGCCGACTTCAGGGAGCCGCCAGGAGCCGGCAGCCCTCGTGAGGGAGGCTGACGAGGCGAAGGCGGAGCCAGCAGCGACAGCGGCGGGCTATTTAAACCGGGCGCCACCGCCATTTCACTGCCATTTGCCGAGGCGATCGGCTCCGGGGCAGACGCGTTCTGCGGCGGAGCGGGGGATCGGGCCAGGCAGGGCTAACTTTCCGGCATCGAGCCGACTTCAGGGAGCCGCCAGGAGCCGGCAGCCCTCGTGAGGGAGGCTGACGAGGCGAAGGCGGAGCCAGCAGCGCCCCCTGCCCGGCCGTTCAAAAGCAGCCCCTAGGGAGCGCGAGCGACCAGGAGCGCGGCGAACAGGACGGGCAAACAGGGCGTGGCGCGTCAGAAGGGAGTGGCGCGGCAGTTAGCGCGGCAGTTCGCGCAGGCAGGGCGAGCAGGAAGGGAGGAGAGCAACACCCTCCCACACGAGCACCTGTTAACGACAGTCGTTAGCTAGGTGAGAATGGTCTCCACCAGGCACGGAGCGCTCTGCAGGAGGTCTGTACACACCCAGACCGAGTACCCGCTAAAGAATGCAGCGGTTCAGGTCACAGGGTGCAGGGAGTGTCAGAGCCTGTTCCTGCCATCGGCAGGAGGCAGAGACGCTGCGTGTGTTAGGTGTGAGCAAGTGGATGACCTGATCCGCATGGTGGCGGAGCTCAAGGAGGAGGTGGAGAGGCTGAGGGCCATCAGGGAGTGTGAGCGGGAGATTGACTTCTGGAGCAACTCCCTGCAGGGCATCAAGGAGAGGTACCGGGGTGAGACACCCCGAATGGGGGTGGACACCCTGCCCAGTCGCCGTCGGGCAGAGGGAGGGGATCTGGGAGCTGAGGAGGAATGGAAACAGGTCCCTGCTCGACATCGCAGGCGATGCCCTCCTCTTCCGACCCCACCTTCCCAGGTGCCCTTACAAAACAGGTTTGAGGCCCTGGAGAATGAGAGATCAACAGAGACTGAGGAAGAGGTACAAAGTGTTCCCAGGAGGACTCCTAGGGTGAGGAGGTCAACTCCACACATCAGGACTGCCTCCGCCAAGAACGAAAGAAGGGTGATTGTTGTGGGTGACTCTGTCCTTAGGGGAACAGAGGGCCCTATTTGTCGGCCTGACCCTACCCGTAGGGAGGTCTGCTGCCTCCCTGGGGCCAGGGTCAGGGACATTGCCAAGAAGGTCAAGCACCTGGTACGGCCCACTGACTACTACCCGCTATTGGTCTTTCAGGCTGGTAGCGATGAAGTAGCAAAGAGGAGTCCGAAGGCGATCAAAAGAGACTTTAGGGATTTGGGGCGACAACTTAGAGGTTCAGGCGCGCAGGTTGTGTTTGCCTCTGTCCTTCCGATAGGGGGGATGGAAGCTGAAAGGTGCGCTGTTCGCATAAACTCGTGGCTTCGTGACTGGTGTGACCGGCACAACTTTGGGTTCTTTGATCACGGGAAGGTCTATGCTACACCGGGCCTGATGGCACCGAATGGGATGGGCCTCTCTCGGAGAGGGGTAAGGATCTTGGGTCAGGAGTTGGCAGGGCTGATAGATAGGGCTTTAAACTAGAGTCGAAGGGGGAAGGGGCTAAAACCAGGCACGCCGGTGAAGACCTAAGGGATGGTACGCTAGAATCAGAGGGGCTGTGTGCCAGTGAGGTCCTTCGGTTCGATCCACAAGGTGCTGAGTGTAAGGAGTCGCACCTGAAATGCTTCTACACAAACGCACGCAGTATGAGGAATAAAATGGATGAGCTAGAAGTCCTGGCCCAGTCCCGCAACTACGACATCATCGGCATAAGCGAAACCTGGTGGGATGAGTCCTGTGACTGGGGTGTTGCGATAGACGGTTACAGGCTCTTCAGGAGGGACAGGCAGGGTAGGCGAGGTGGTGGGGTGGCGATGTATGTGAAGCAGGGGCTGGACTGTGTGGAACTTCAGGTCGGCGATGGCAAAGTTGAGAGCCTCTGGGTAAGGATCAAGGGACGAACGAATAAAGGGGATGTCGTTGTGGGAGTCTATTACAGACCGCCTGGCCAGGACGATAGCGCCGATAACTTATTCTTTATAGAACTAAGAGAGGCCTCGAGATTAACTCCCCTTGTCCTTATGGGGGACTTCAACTTGCCAGACGTTAACTGGGAGTGCCACACGGCTGACACGAGCAAGTCCAGGAGGTTCATGAAGCACCTAGATGATAACTTTTTGGTGCAGGTGCTAACGGAGCCAACTAGGAAAGGTGCCCTCCTAGACCTGTTGCTAGAAAACAGAGAGGGTCTGGTGGGAGATGTGGTGATTGGTGGCCGCCTCGGTCATAGCGACCATGAAGTGGTTGAGTTCAAAATTTACGGTGACAGAAGGAAAAGTGCCACCAAAACCTCATCCCTAGATATGGGGAAGGCGGACTTCAGGCTGCTCGGGGAACTAGTCAGCAAGGTCCCCTGGGAAGCTGCTCTTGAAGGCCTTGATGTCCACCAGTGCTGGTCACTCTTTAAGCGATGCCTCCTAGAAGCACAAGATCAGGCGATTCCTAAATATCGCAAGTCAGGCAGGCGGGGCAGGAGGCCGTCGTGGCTGACCAGGAACATTCTTATGGAGATTAGGCGGAAACAGAGAGTGTTTCGCTACTGGAAGGAGGGCCGGGTGACATGGAAAGAATACAGGGATGCTGCTCGTGTCTGTAGGAAGAAAATTCGTGTGGCTAAAGCACACCTAGAGTTGAAGCTGGCTGTGTCTGTGAGAGAAAATAAAAAGGGTTTTTTTAGATATGTGAATGGAAAAAGGAGAACTAAAGAATACGTAGGGCCGCTCCTTGACAGGGAAGGTCTTCTCACAGACGATGACATAGGCAAAGCAGAGACGCTTAACGCCTTCTTTGCCTCTGTCTTCAATGCCGATGATGGGCTTCGGGACCCAGGGTGCCCCGAGCTGCAGGACCGGGACGGTGGGGATGACAAACTCCCGACCGACCCTGAACGAGTGCGGGATCTGCTACTCCACCTGGATCCCTACAAGTCCATGGGTCCGGATGGGATTCATCCCCGGGTGCTGAAGGAGCTGGCGGATGTCATCGCGGAACCTCTCTCAATTATTTTTCAACGATCCTGGGAGTCTGGAGAGGTCCCGGTAGACTGGAAGCTGGCAAATGTTGTGCCGATTTTCAAGAAGGGTCAGAAAGAAGACCCTAGCAATTACAGGCCTGTCAGTCTCACGTCAGTGCCTGGTAAAATCATGGAGAAGATGGTTCTCGAACGTATTGAGGCGCGCCTGGGGGACAAAGCAGTCATTGGTCCCAGCCAGCATGGGTTTGTGAAGGGTAGGTCCTGCCTAACTAACCTGATTTCCTTTTATGATAAGATCACCCGTATGGTGGACCAAGGGAAACCAGCTGATGTGATTTTTTTGGACTTCAGCAAGGCTTTTGACACGGTTTCCCATAGGATCCTACTGGACAAAATGTCCAGCATACAGCTAAATAAAAACATCATACGATGGGTGAGCAATTGGCTAACGGGCAGGGCCCAAAGGGTTATGGTGAATGGGGCTGCGTCAGGCTGGCGGGTGGTCACCAGTGGGGTCCCTCAAGGCTCCATTTTAGGGCCGGTACTTTTCAATATTTTTATAAACGATCTGGATGTAGGAATAGAAGGCATTTTGAGCAAGTTTGCTGATGACACCAAACTTGGAGGAGTTGTGGACTCGAATGAGGGTGGAAAGGCCTTGCAGAGGGATCTGGATAGGTTGGAGAGCTGGGCGATCGCCAACCGCATGAAGTTCAATAAGAGCAAGTGCCGGGTCCTGCACCTGGGACGGGGAAACCCTGGCTGCACGTACAGACTGGGCGATGAGACGCTGGAGAGCAGCCTAGAAGAGAGGGATCTGGGGGTCGTGGTAGACAACAAGTTGAATATGAGCCGGCAGTGTGCCCTGGCAGCCAGGAGGGCCAACCGTGTCCTGGGGTGCATCAAGCACGGCATCGCTAGCAGGTCGAGGGAGGTGATTGTCCCGCTCTACTCTGCGCTGGTGCGGCCTCACCTCGAGTACTGTGTGCAGTTCTGGGCACCACAGTATAAAAAGGACATGAAACTGTTGGAGAGTGTCCAGAGGAGGGCTACGAAGATGGTGAAAGGCCTGGAGGGGAAGACGTACGAGGAACGGCTGAGGGCACTGGGCCTGTTCAGCCTGGAGAAGAGGAGGCTGAGGGGAGACCTCATCGCAGTCTACAACTTCCTCGTAAGGGGGTGTCGAGAGGCAGGAGACCTTTTCTCCATTAACACCAGCGACAGGACCCGCGGGAATGGAGTTAAGCTGAGGCAGGGGAAGTTTAGGCTGGACATCAGGAAAGGGTTCTTCACAGAGAGAGTGGTTGCACACTGGAACAGGCTCCCCAGGGAAGTGGTCACTGCACCGAGCCTGACTGAATTTAAGAAGAGATTGGACTGTGCACTTAGTCACATGGTCTGAACTTGGGTAGACCTGTGCGGTGTCAAGAGTTGGACTTGATGATCCTTAAGGGTCCCTTCCAACTCAGGATATTCTATGATTCTATGATTCTATGAACTTTAACAACTTAAGCAATACCTTTTTCAGTGTGCTGCTATTATAAAATAATGATGAAATAACAAATGTATTTTTTAAAAAAAATAAAAATATTTTATTTTATTTTATTTTATTTTATTTTATTTTATTTTATTTTATTTACTTTTTTACAAAGCATGTATATTTCAACACAAAATGAAGACATTAATCAAACTGATCTTTCTAGACTGCTTACTGGACAGCAAATGAAAGAGAAGAGGCATTTCGTGAAAGATTCTATTACTCATAAAGATAGCTTGTGTAGAAGCTATTTAATTTCTAGTGGAAATTGTTGAGATTTGTGACTTTGTTCATTTTTTTTTTTTTCAGTAAAATGAACTTAATAAATACATTGGTGGAGATGCAAGAAGTGTGAATTTTTGGGGTAAAAAAATACAAAACTTCCTTTTGGAAATCTTTTGACTGACTATGTAGTGTTACCGGGTTTGGCTTAATTAACTTCTGCCATATTAAACAAAAGTGCAATGCTATCATTATGAAAGATAGTTCACTGCCATCATTTAACTTCTTGTTCCTAGCCTTTCCTCCTCACTGTCCATATGCAAACCAAATTAGCAAATGCGTATGAAACAGTCAAAACCCTCTCCAATAAAAATCAAGATTCACCCACTTCTTCCTTGCAAAAAGTTGTCATTGCTGTATGAGCATAATACATGTACAGGCAAATTATGGCACCCCAAACAAATGACATAATTTGGCTTGCTTTGGCTGATACCCTAAGCCTTTGAATGAAAAGAAGTTGTTAGAAGTACCTAAAATAAAAGGAAAAACAAAAAAATGTGAGCTAAAGGAAATGGAAACATTGAGGTGCGGTTGGGCCTCGGGATATGGGACCTACAGCTCCTGCACTAGACATCCCAGGAGAGGAAAGAGTGCTGTCGTGAGGTGTTTGGACTAGAGGGAATGGCCTCAAGTTGCTACATTAGGGGAGGTTTAGGTTGGAAATGAGGAGACATTTCTTCTCAGAAGGAGTACCCAGGCATTGGAAGGGGTTGCCCATGGAGGTGGGCAATCTTAGGTATGGGAGACAGAGGGATTTGGCTAACCTCTTTTCAGTGGTTTATGGGGACAGGACAAGGGGCAATGGCCACAAAATGGATCATAGGACGTTCTGCACCAACATGCAAAAGAACTTATTCACAGTAAGGGTGACAGAGCACTGGAACAGGATGCCCAGGGAGGTTGTGGATTCTCCTTCTCTGGAGATATTCAAGGCCCATCTGGATGCTTACTGGGGCAACTTGCATTAGGGAACCTGCTTTGGCAGGGGTGTTGGGCCCAATCTCTTGAGGTCCCTTCCAACCCTTACAATTCTATGATTCTGTGGTGGAGTCACCGTCCCTGGGGGTCTTAAAGGAAAGGTTGAATGGCCCAAATGGCCTGGGGGAGCCAGCCCGAGAAAAAGGGCCCTCGTCCTTCCCAACCCTTATCCTTCTTCCACATGAGGGCATCTTTCAGGCTACTCCCAACACAGCTGCCTTTGGCCACACATGGGCCACTCCATCACAGAGGCTTGCTAAGGTCACAGTGGCCACCACTGCTCCTCCTTTGCTCTGGGCCCTATAAAACAGGACCCCTGCAACTGGCCCAACACTTGCTGAGCTTCTAGGCACTCCGGCAGCCAGCATCCATTGCAGCAAGAAGTCCGGAAGCAGGAAGGCAAGCGGCAGACCTCCTCAGTGTGAAAGGACAGTGATGCAGTCCAAGGAAGCACCAAGAAGGAAGGGACCTACCAAGAAGGAGAAGTGTCATGGGCAGAGGGATAGCACCTGCAGCACAACAGACACCAGTGCTCAGGTGACCTCTGGTGTGCAGCTCATGGATATGTATAAGCATTACCATTGGCACTGCAATGATGCGGGGAACAGGCCGCCCCCTCAACCATACAGCTACAGGGGGCCTGGGCCATCCCATTGGTGCAATGGTGGAATGGGGCAAAGGCAGGAGTATCAGGCAGACAGCTGTGTGGAGCAGAAGCATGCTCACAGTCTGGAACACAGTGTGGAACCCAGCCATGGCTGTAAACCCAGTGGCAGCGTCAAACCCATGCATAGAAATCAACTGGACAGTGGCATGGAACCTAGAGGTGTAACTGGATGACCCTGTTTGTAACCCTGGCCTGAAAACATTCTGGATGGAAGACATCTCATTTGGGCAGTCCCAGGCAAGGACTGACTTGTCCTTCTGCCACAAACTGTGGAGCCCATGGAGCTGGATCCACCAGAATATGTGAAGGAACCAATGGAAGTGGATCTGCCTCTACCAGATCAGACCTAGGACTACCCTGGCATGTCTTTGCTCTGTGTCACCATGCACCTTTAACATTTGCAAAAATAGACCGAGGGGTGAAAACAGTAGCATGTAAGTGATTATAGGTGACTGATTTCTTATATTAGGAATGAGTTTCTATATCTGAGTAATTGGTAATGACAGACATGGAGAAGGCTGAGGTACTCAACAACTTCTTTGCCTCCATCTGCACTGATAGATGGGCTTCCCAAGCCTTTCATTTCCCTGAACTCATAGATGGAAGATGGGGGATCAAAGTCCCACCCACTGTAAGTGAATAGCAGGTTTGACACCACCAGACGAATCTAAACAGGTACAAGGCTATGGGACCTGATGACATGAATCCTAGGGTCCTGAGGGAACTGTCTGATGTAGCTGCCAAGACTCTCTCCATCATAGTTGAAAAGTCCTGGCATTCGGGTGATTTCCCTGGTGAGTAGAAAAATGGAAACATCATGCCTCTACACTTCAACAATTAAAACAAAGAATTGAACAAATAACACTACTCTTCAACAATTAAAACAATGAGGAGATGTTTTGTCTCAGAAAGAGTGGTCAGGCATTGGAATGGGTTGCCCAGGGAAGTGGTCAAGTCACTATCCCTGGGGGTGTTCAAGGAAAGGTTGGACATGTTGCGCAGGGACATGGTGTAGTGGGTGACATTGGTAGTAGGGTGATGGCTGGACGAGATGATCTTGAAGGTCTTTTCCAACCTACATTTTATTATGATTCTACGATTCTATATAAATCTTTTTGAAAGTATGATTCTTAAACAGAATGTCAATAACCTCATTATCTTGAATTTAAAACTCCAGCAAGAAAGCTGTCTCTCGGGAAGCTAAGATGTATGTATTGGTGTAGAAACACTACACAACTAGGAAACTTTAGAAAAGTGGAACATTAAGCATCAGATGACTGTGGATTCAAATTGTAGTTGCTCAACAAAATTCAGAGGGATCCCAGCAACTATGAAAAAGTGTTGCAGCTGAGAAATAGTCTTTCCCTTACATTACAGGTAGCTGTTCTCTCTTCATTTTATGAAGATTTTAATTTTTCATTTAAGCTAAACTTACTCTCCATACTTTTATCTCCTCTTCCTAGAAATTTCTGTTTAAATGCAACATGAACTAATACTGATGTTTCAGTTCTTTGCTGCACAATTTTTTTCATGATCTTTGTTCCAGAGGCTGCTGTTGGGCTTGGTGTGACAAGCATAAGAGTTGCAAGGGTATTTTGTATGTAGAAGAGTGACTTTCTTTAACAAGTTGTTGTTAGGTTGGCATTTTATTAGCAGAGTACCAACTTGCTTGAGTCTCAAAGCTTTTAATCTGTGAAGCACACCTACAACTAGGTTCCTGAACAGTGGGCCAATAAATTGGAAAATACATTTGGACTGCCTTAGAACAAATACTCTAAGCGAGTAAGAAAAGAACAAACAAACAAAAGCAGCATTTCAAAAGCACATATGAGTATGATGTTTAATTTTTTTTTGTACTATATATCATATATGTTTCTTATTATCTTTGTTCTGTATGCGTGAATAACTTCAAATATATATATATATATCTTCTAAGATTTGCCAATGTTCTTGTAGAACTGCAGCAATACTGGCTTGTGTTGCCTTGCAGTCCTGTACATAGCAAATAGTGAAGATTTTTCACTTTGTGTTGGGATGACATCAGTCAATGCCAGTACACAAACAGACATGCTTTAGCACGATAATACACTTCACAAGTTGAATTTCTGGTTGTTAAGCAAATATGGCTGTGGTCATTTCAACTCCGTTTAACATGCAAGTGAAAATATCAATATCAAGAAAGAAAAATGATTTTCAGGACTCAAACAGGATGCCGCAAATACAGTGTAAGAAAAGAAGGCTAAAAAAGGGCAAAAATAAATTCAGAGCTTTCATTTTTGCAGTTCAGTGTACTGGTTCTCCTTAACAGTTCACTAAATTGTGTCAAGTATATATACTTGGCTTCTGTTTCAATACTCAAGCTATACAATAAACTTCTTTGGCCAGCTTTGTAATCCATATTGAGACATAGCATTTCACAGTTATTTGGGTATAAACAGCCAAGCTAGCTCATTTAACATGCCTGCATTTGACATAGCCCATATCAGAGCCCTTGAGTGCTCTGTTACTACTTTTGGGCAGTATGGGGTTTAATGGGCACATTCACTGGCAGTCCTCCCTCTGCAGCATATTTTTTTTTTTGTGTGTTCTAGCTGCTCTAGGATGTCTGAAAGTCCAAGAAGCATCCCCATAATCTGTAATGTGTAAAAGTGAAAGAATGAAAAGAAATAAAAAAAGAATGAAAGAAAGGGGCCCCTCGCTACAAGAAGGACATGGAGGTGCTAGAGCGGGTCCAAAGAAGGGCAACGAAGCTGGTGAGGGGCCTGGAGAACAAGTCCTATGAGGAGCGGCTGAAGGAGCTGGGCTTGTTCAGCCTGGAGAAGAGGAGGCTCAGGGGCGACCTTATCGCACTCTACAGATACCTTAAAGGAGGCTGTAGCGAGGTGGGGGTTGGCCTGTTCTCCCACGTGCCTGGTGACAGGACGAGGTGGAATGGGCTAAAGTTGCGCCAGGGGAGTTTTAGGTTAGATGTTAGGAAGAATTTCTTTACTGAAAGGGTTGTTAGGCACTGGAATGGGCTACCCAGGGAGGTGGTGGAGTCACCATCCCTGGAGGTCTTTAAAAGACGTTTAGATGTAGAGCTTAGGGATATGGTTTAATGGGGACTGTTAGTGTTAGGTTAGAGGTTGGACTCGATGACCTTGAGGTCTCTTCCAACCTAGAGATTCTGTGATTCTGTGATTCTGTGATTCTGTGAAATGCTGTGTGGGACTAAAGAGTGGTCCATCTAGCCCAAGACTATTTCCAGCAGTAGCAGTAGATGTGCAGAGGAGTACATGCACCTGGTCTCTCTCTGCAGTCTTTTGTATTCCCTAGTCACTGTGATTGGGTTAGGGATTTGAGGGGGTATATTTCTGTCTGATCCATTTGTGTATCTGCTGATGGACCTGCCATCCATGAACTTGCATACCACTGATAAAATATGCATTCTGTAACAACAAGTTCCAGAAATTCAACAGCTACTGTGTAAGAAAGTATTGCTTTATTCTTTTCATTGGTTTAAAGTTCATTTCCTGCTATTTTCACTATGTGCTTTCTGGTTCTAATACTGCAAGCCTTGGTGAAGGACAATTACGTATTAACCCTGATCTGCCACCTTCATGATTTTGTGAATCTCAATATACTTTTTAGCCATATTGTCTCAAATTGGATTATCAATACTTTCTTCTTTGTTAGTAAAACTACTGGCATACCTCCTACACACTTCATTTTTGTTGCTCTTTTCTGTGTTTTTGTCATTCTACTTTGTCTGCTGCTCTACTCTGTTTTAAGATGAAAAGACCAGAACCGTAGATTTACTCAAAATACTGGTGCAGCATGGTTTCCCTAGTAGCAAAATAATTCTCTGTTCTGGTGTGACCATCTTTCCTAATGACATGCAACATTTATTTATTTATTTATTCGTTTATTCATTTATTTATTTATTTTTGGTCAGTGATGCAAACTGAAGTCAGAATTCTAGACAGCTTTTATTGGTAACTCCAATGTTTCCACGAGTAGTAATTACTTGTTCTGAGTAACAACAACTTTGGGTAAACAAAGTTTATGTCATTTGTCCCTTGATATATTATTTTACAGTGATCCACACTGAAGTTCATCTGACGATGTGAGTTTTCTACACTCACTCAGTATGGATTTTGGAGTTTCTTATTGCCAATGTGGCATTTGAGTGTTTGAAAAAAAACTTTGGTATTATCTGTACACTGCTAATCATTGGTAGAGATGTTGACTAATACTGGTTCAAGCACTGATATCTAGGGCTTCCTGAGATTTACACTCATGTGTCTATTACATGTTCAGTAATGCATTCTATCACAAAATATTATTTATCTATTTATTCTTATTTACAACGTTTTATTAAATGTTAAGTGTATTTAAGGTGTAATTCCATTCAGATCTCAAATTCCTGTGCTTTCATTCCAGTGATAATTCCATTTTTATAATATTTATAAATATTTTGGCTTAATGGTTAATCTCATGGAAACACACCACGGTTTTCTGTAAAAGTTTGTCCACTCCTTCCCCAGGTTCCAGTGCTAACAAATGCAGTATGGAAAGATTTTAAATTTGCAAACAAAATTTGACTTTTGTAAAAAATGAAAATACCAAGCATCTATCTCCCCCTGTCTCAGCTTGTGCACTGTGTGACATTGCCCTATCATGGCAACAAAAGTAATAATAGAGAGAGACTCATTTCATAGTGTCCCTTTTGCCTGGAGTAAGGAGAGCACCTTTCCAGTATGCTACTTGTTGACTGTCATTATTCTGCAATTATATCAAATGTGCTTTTGGACCCATTCTTTCTTGGAAAGTGACAGTCTGTGAATGACATTTCCAGAGCATACCTGAGTCCAGTGATTTATTGAGGCAATATATAATCCAAGTAAGGTCCTTTAACAATGTTTTTGCACACTAGATGATACCATCCAAAGAGAAGGAAATCTGAATTGCCGTTTAGTTGTGTAATAAAAGGTATGTCAAGAGGCAAGATGCTCTTGAAACACTAAACATGTTTGCCTCCAGGTATACTGACATCCTTGCGCCTTCTTTCACAGGCATGTTAGTGTTCTGAATAGGCCTCCGTACCTGGTCGCTAAGGTCTTGGTCTCCTTGACAACTAAACTTTTCAAAGATTACATGAAAAATGTTTTCTTTAGCCCTCAAGCTGTTTTAATGCTTTAAAATGTCAGAGAAAAGATCCTTCAGTCCCAAGAGTAAGGAAAAGGTAGTAATGGAGAGGGAACAGAATATTTAAAAACATGTTTACAGAGTTATTCAGCACCACAGGACAGCCTAGTAGGAATGTCCTAAATAAAGAAGGAGGGGGAAGGGGGGGGGGGGGGCTGAATTTCAAGTTGTTAATAAAAATTTATTGCTATAGATTGGGTTTTTGGTGGTAAAATGAAACATTTCACCTCTAATTTATCCTTCTTATATTTAGCTAGGGTTGGTAACAGAAATGTCATTTTAAGATGCTTTTTGGCTGCTACTGAATGATAAAATTCACAGGGACTGAGCTTCAGCTTTGTCCTCTTCTTGTGATTTTATTAGAAACTTGGGTTTGTGTTAGCTGGGAGATGGAACCACTGTTAGGGTCAAGGATGAGAATACATTTGACTCTGTGACATAGTAATTTAGGTGTTGCCAAAGCAGTGGGCTAATTTTAATAAACAATAGTCTTTGTGTTTCATAATAAGCTATACAGCCCTATGCTCAATGTTTGGAGTGAGGATTTGCTTGTAGGGGCAGCTCTGTGTGCAAGAATTGGCCCTTTCCTTCAAAGCAATTTCTCTCTTTGGACACCAAATGAAACATAGGCAAGAATGTAGACGAGACAAAAGAGCAAACGTCAGTCCAGGTGGAGCCACCAGGCAGTTTAGAAAGCAGACCTGCACAGGGCTAGGTTGTGGCCCCAGGCTGGCATCATGAAGCAGCAGGTAGTGGAGTCTGAAGTACTCCCCAGCAATTGTGCCCTTCCTATGGGGTGACACTGAAATGTGACATGAAGAGAAAAAGCATGGCTTGGATCTATGGTTCAGAGGCAGAGGAAAAAAAAAATGTTCAGGGTATTTGAAAAGGTAGCTGCATTGGGGAACCAGTGGTTACCAGATCTTAGGGCTTCCTTTTCATCAGGGCTTGTGCACTGTCAAAGGAAGCTAGTGGTAGCTTCAGTTTTGTAAGTGGTTGTCAGTGTCTCAAACAGCCTTTACCTAAACCTGTATTTACAGAGGTAATTGAAGAAGAGGTGGTGAGGAAAACAGCTGAAGGGAAATCTTTGCCTGGGGTTCAATATTTGCAGACTGAGGAGAAGACTCTGTTTTCTATAACCAGCAGAATATTATCTGTGGGAACAGTAACATCCTCTTAACCTCCTCTTGCTTCTCTGTACTGACTTCTGTACCGGCTTGTCTCAGATTGCCATTATAAATTTTCTTCAATTTTGCTTGTCTGCAAATGCTGGGAGTTCTGAAAGAGATGTAGTTCCTTGTAGCTTTTTCAGATTAAGGCTAAAGTCTGAGATCAGGATATCTAGGAATGGGAAGGCAGGTGGATATAAAGTACTGGAATGACTGTGAATTTGCTTATCTTCAGCATATTCTTTGTCTGTCTGTGTCTCAGAACAAATCTCCTCTCTTCAGTTAAAGTTTCTCTCTTGCCTTTCATATGTGATGCAAGATGGTATAATTTCATTGACAATTGCAGTCAGTCCTCTGAAAGAGGACTAGTGTAATCTTTGGTTCCTTGTCTCCCTAATTCACCCAACTGCCATGATTCAGATTTATGGAGTGCCACCCACTGGGTAAACAACAAAGCCTTGTAGTAGTTGGACATATTGCACAAGGTTTGTGATTGACTGATGGCAACTAATTATATTACAAGAGAAGAGGCTGATTTTCAATTAAGGTATCTTTTGTTGATGATTCTTTGTTTTGCAAACATTACTCTGACCAGGCACCTAGATTTGGCAATCCACAACATGGCCATGAACTTTACAAATCTTTATTGAATTCTGGATTACACTTGCCTAAATTATGCAATCCTGTCCTCAATTCAAGTGACAATAGAGTCAACTAATAGGTCTCCAGTCTCATGCCTATTAATATTGAGACTTGTAATAAGCCACAATAAATCACTATAGTTTGAATTGTTACATTCTAGATATTAATCCATCATTACCCACAATTCTGGGGTCATCCACCGGTCTTTCCACAGAATCTGATTTAGTTCAGTATATTGCTGTTGGATTTGGTTTGAATATCATGTTTGAGAAACTTATAACAAGCCACAACAAACTGGAAGACTTTTGTGACCACAGATGCCCCAAACTGGAGCCACGAGCTGATGACAGCCTGCCTGTAAAATATTAGAGCATTTGTATTGTCTTTGACGGAAGAGTGCAGACACACTGCCTGCTAACCTCTGTCCCAAACCAAAGTTTACTCTGGCTGTAGGAGACAATTGTAGTCTGAGCTGGAAGCTGGATATGTGTTGGACTACTTCAGTGAAAGTATTGCCAAGTAATTCCCACCTGTTGATGTCTTAAGTGTATGGCCATGACTTTTTCAAATAAAGCTCTTGCAGCTTTGTGTAGGTGACTGAGCCCTGCTTTAACCCTGGTTGGGAATTAGTAGCCTCTGCATCTCATTAATAAACTATTTAAAGCACTTGAACAAATGTGCCTTTGTTGGGAAGCATAAACTCATATGACAGGGTGCTGAGTACCGACCTCTTTCTGCCGTTGGTACAGGTAAATCCTGTCCTATTCCTTCCCTCTCTAATGCTCTAGCAACATTCCAGCATTTTATTTACAACATTTAGAGGAAGATGTTAGACCAGGATGTAGCAGCATGTCTGGATGACACCCACATTTATTTTGGGAACCCAGAAACAACACAGTTGGCATGTTCAACTTGTCCTCAGATGCCTCAACCATAATAACCTGTTTGCCAAGCTGGAAAATGCAAATGTGATCAGACGGCTGTGGAATTTGTGGGCTATGAAATTGCCCTTGGGGATGAACTGGGAAAGGTTCTTTGTGAGGTTGCTGCTGTGATCAGTTGGGCTTCCCCAGGGGATATGTAGAGGACATAGTGTCTGTGGTTCAGAAGCCTGAGACAAATTTCACACACATTTATCCTAAATTCAGAGAACTCAAGACTATTACATTCACAGAGAAATCAGAGGCTGGATACCAGTCTTATTAGTCCTCCTGTTTAGGACAGGGCACACTTTTTCTTTAAAAATTCTTCATCTCAAAATTCAAACCTATAGAGAACCAAACATAATGGATTTTGTCATTCATGGAACCAGCTTTTCAGCATTTTCCACATCTTCTGTGCTGTAGAAGATAATGACAAAATTTGTTGTGGGGTTTCGAGAAGGAAGGTATAAATTGATAAGTAGCAGCAGAAATGCTGTTGTCTTGTGCTGTCCTTGTGGAGGAGATACAGAGCATTAAAACATCTATAATATCTGAAAGGTCAGACTATTCAGTAACTGGGATATTCTGGGACAAGCAATGGGTAGTGGTGAAAATTCAGAATTATATTTCCTTATATTTTCTTCATTGCCATTGTTACTCTACTACTCATTCTTTAGAATATTTTCTCCACTTCATTCTTCATTGAAATACAGGAGAGATGAGTACGTACACATTACCAGCATTTCGTCTTCCCCTTAGCAGCACTTCATTGAGAAACCGTGCAGTTCTCCATCTTCTAGGTCATCATGTCTCTCATAGGCCCTGAGCTTCTTCCCAACTGCTCTGCCACTACTTCCCACCTGTCTAGAAACCATCAGATAGTGCAACTTGGAGCATGGGAAGATAAAGCTTGTATTTTTATTTATTTATTTATTTTTATTTTTATTTTTACAAGATTTTATATTCTGATTGGAGAAGGCTGAGAACCCCTGAAGGAGAGGAAGTGTCATTCTGAATGTATCTGTATTAGGATTTGCTCATGCTTCACATCAATTTACATCTGGTTTAAAGTCCTCTGAAAGGGTTATGGGTTTATCTGATAGAGACAGAGGGTAAAAGTCTTCTGTGTCTGAATTGCTGATTGATTGCATACAGTAGTACAACAAATAATTCTTATTATGACTCATAATTCACCTATGGGGTTTCCCATGAGGCTTGACAATAGATTTATGTGGGTTGCTTGGCTTTCCTTTTTACCTCTGGTTAGGAAGAGGAAAAAAATTCCCACCTATACTATTGTTTTCAAAGAGATATTTCTTGAATAGAACTACTATTAAAAACATGTTTCCAGTTTATAAAAACTGTCTGTTTTATATTGCTGTGACATGGAAAGCTATTACCCCTGTTCTGTGTATCCATCTTACTCAATATATGCTGTGCAGCAAGGGACCATGCCCCAGCAACATAAAACCTGTAAAACAAGGCATATTACTGCTTATCTGCTACAAGCACTTCAAGTCACAAAGAAATTCTGTCTGATTAGCACCCAAGTATTAACTCCTTCACTCCTATTGCCACTAGAAACTGAGCTGGCTGTAGCAATTAAGCAATTTTGTGGTTCTGGCATTTTACACCTCAACAAAGGCATTATTCTCTTTGGAATTCTCTTTCTTATTAATTTTCTTGATACACCTTAAGCTTTTCATTAGCTCAAGCATCTTTGTTGCCTTTTGGTGAAGTGATAATAAAATTACAGATGAAGTGGTAGCAAAATGACTCAGCTAAAATGCAATTATTGTTTCTTCTGTACCTTTAATCAATAACATTTATCTCTGAAATATAATCATATAATGGACTGTATTAGTAACTAGTGGAAGGGCATGTCTCCCTTTAATGTCAATGGGTGTTCTGAAAGGTGTCAAGAGGAGAATAATACCCAGTGAAGATGACATAGATGACATCAAAAGGCTGGGAAGATACTTGTGTTCCCCTCTTTTAGTCTGTGTTTTTGTCTAATTACCTCACTGATCGTTTATTGTAGATTAGATTATATCTTGTTGCCATGTTGGAGGTACACTGGATCTGCAGTACTACAAAAACCTCCAGGAGACATTTTTTTCTCCAAGTCCTCACTTTCACTGGGAAAATGGGCACTGCTGTGTATTTCTGCTGACCAGCTTTGCTAAACTGCCTGCAGGAATAGACAGACCACTTTCTGCCATATTTTTTGCTTTTCATTTAAGGAAAAAAAACAGAAGGAAAGTGTAACTACTCTTTGCAAAATCTGTGCTCTGTGAGGAAGAAATAGGGAGGTTCCTGTGCAATCTCTCTCCCTTATAAACACGATTTCCTGGAGAAATTTCAAAGACAGCGCCAGGCTTGCCCTAATTCAGGGCAGGCTTAGAGTTCAGGGTTGTTTGGTTCAGAGTGGGGCGGATGGATCAACAACACATATAAGAACAAGACTACAGCTTTAAACAAGTGGACTCTGCCCTCTTCTCTTACCCTATCATGCCTCACATCTTCTGAACAGGAAAGACAGGGAATTGACACACTGTGAGTGTGCTCTTCAACTCGTTCTTCTGCTAAGGTTCTTTCTGGTTTTGAAGCTCATCTTGAGCATGTGATTGGAGTTGGAAAATAATGACAACAACAATAAAAATATATCCCTTCCACTGAGTTCTACTGGAAGCTTAAAGCAATATTTTGGAGATTTGGCATATTTGCCTGAGAGTAAGGTTTTGATTAAAACACAAGACATTTTTAACTAAAGGTTAAAATCTACCAGATCTCAAGCACTTAGTCACCTATAGATTTGTTTTACTGTTTTGGTTTCAGGTCAAAGTGATTATAAAGGATTCAGCCATTATGAGGATTGCTTCTTTTGTTCATGTGTCTCAGCAAACTCTGAGAGGGTGTTAACTGCTGGAAGAGATCCTTATCTTCTGTCAGAATTCTCCATAAATACAGCCCACAACATTTCTTAATAACCTAAGGCTTTTTTATGTTAATAAACCCACGAGTTTTCAAAGTGAAGGTGAAATGGAAAAGGCAATTACTGCTGAAACTCAACAACTACAGAGAGAGATCTGTGATCCCACATTGGCAGGTGCACACTCTGTCCACATGAAATTACCAGGTTCTATCTTCAGAGGTCTGCAGAGGCGAACGACTTTTTTTGAGCCTGATTGCAAAAAGTATTCAAATTTGCCTGTGATGTCATTGCACCTACAAATAATAAACAGAAAGAAAATTAACATTTCATAGTAGAAGCGTCTTTCCCTCCTTGATCTGACAGAATCCCACCAAATGCTTTGCTTTCCCATTAGACAGTGGCAAATAGTGAGGCACAATGCTGGGCAAGCAAGGGGAGTTTGCCACCTCCCTGGTTTTCTTTTTTTCCAGGTCACACAGTGAGACAGTGGGTCAAATCTGGAGTTGAATTCTATTCCCTCATCTCTTATCTGCTTGCTCTAAACAGACACATAGATGTCTCCAAATGAATGTAAAGGAAACATAGTCAGGCAGTTTATTGTCTCTGCTCACAAATGTCTGTATAGTAAGCAAACTTCGTAACAGGAAGGTGGCCAGTGAAGATATTTTTACCATAAATATAAAGCTGGTATTAAGATAACAAGAGTATTACTGTTTTCCCCTGAAGTTTACCTGTAAATCACCCCTTTTCTTCATCTCATGAGTCAGCTAACTGTGGGCATGTGTGGATAACAAGAAAAGTTTACATGGGCATCCCTCCTCCCACTCTAGCTTCCGTGCCTCTGATCTTTTTACAGTCCCTTTCTCCTCCAGTATTACGTGCCTTGTTCTGCTCCCCCATCTGCCTTCTCTCCTGCTAGCCCTATTGTTGGTGTTTTCTAATAGCTGCTCCCTCTCTGACACAGTCCCTCCCATCTGACTCCCTGTTTGTACAAGTCTTTAGATGAAACTTTTTTCCAACCCTAAAACTTTTAATCATACTAGATACAAGTCTTCAGATAATTGGTGCTTTCAGTAGGATGCAGGTCATTTAGGTGCTCATGGAATACTTGAAAATATTGTGAATACTCTCATAGTGCATGTTTCTTTCAGAGAGAGATTTTCTAAAGGAGAAATGAGCATTTTCTACATTTTTAAAAAGTTATTGGGTAATGCCTAATGTTCATTATCTTCAGTGGACACCATATGAGCCAACAGCAACTGAAAATGAAATCATGCTTTAATTTTGGCTTAACAGATATAATAGTGATCACCTCCCTTGCTTGCAACAGTGGTCAAAGCTATGAAGAGGTACCCCTTGGAGTGGTGTAGAGGGAAATGAGCACAGAGGCATGCTGTGATGCCTTCTGATTGCTGATACATCTTTTTTTTCAGCCCATCACAACTCTGCAGGCCAGGGTGAGCAGCCTTGTGGGAGGAGACACAGGTTATATCTACAGGGCAATGAAGAGGTTAAAGTGGTTCTTCAAGCTCAGGGTGCGACCCATGAGGTGTCATATTAACACATCTGATACCTGTGCATTATTATGAGCAGAACAAGTTAAAACCTGCTTTAGAGTAATTAAATTAAGCAGTTGAAGGAAACAGTCATTTTAATAACGAGCTTCTATATAAAAAAATCCTGATACTTCATTATCTATTTATTCTTTCCAGTCTTTCAATTGTATTTTGTCCTTCATAATTAAAAAGGAGACAAAATCACATCTTTAAAAATGGTCTGATGTCACGGTTTTGTGTAAACAATATTGTGGAATGTAGGACTGGTTGTTTGTGCTCCTAGTCTCTGATAATATTTTAGATTTCTCTTTATGCAACTCAAGGTATTTTATGTTGTCTTAGAGATGTCTGTTAACAGTTGCATGGTGGTATAATAGTGCCTTTTCTAAGGCAAGTAACAAGCTTGTCTGCATATTTGTAAATATGTCAGAACTGTGTTAAAAATAACGTTAAAGTAAGGTGGAAGGCACCCTCCCATGTTGATTGGTGTGTTACTGGACATGTGCTCCCTTTCTGAAGGTCGCAAATCTTCCTCTGAACCTGTCCTGCACTTGTTGGAGCTGTAACTACAGAGTAAGCTGGCATCTAAAGAGGCACACAAGGAGAGGCATCAACAGGAGAGGATGACCAAGGCAAGACCTGGTGGAGTTTCACCACCTCTGAGCTGGGGTAATTATGAAGATCCTTCAGTTTGCAGGAGCTTAGAATCTGACACAAATGATTTTCTCTCAAGGCAAGAAGTACAAATCAGACACGAGGACCCAAACTGAACATATACTTGAAAGACCACCTGACAATGGCATGAAAGTCCTCAAAGCTGGTGAGACTCCTGCTCTTGTTCTGTTGCATCCTCTACATTGTTGCAGCAAAGGCACAGAATACTTGGCCTTGCATCATTCCAGTTGATTTGTTCAGGAACAAGATTGTTCTATTTCATAAAGTTAATATTCATCAAATGTTAATGAAAATACATAACAAATAATTATGACAAACATACCATCTGATTAAGATGAAAGAAGATGACAATTCTTGTGAATTTTTAATCTGAAAAAATAAAGAACATTACATTAATAAGACTTAATTATATCATTAAATATTTAAATTTACTTTCCATAGTCGATTTTATTTTTATTTAACATATTTTGTTTTTAAATATTGCTAACATTTTTATGACATTTGTTCATAAAATACATCAACAGATATGGTTTGTGAGGCAACAGAAATTTTAACATAATGCATTCATTATATTGATCACAATTTCAATTTTATTTATCTTTAAAAAAAGCTAATAGAACCCTTTTACAGTTTATTATAATTCACAGTATCTCCATCTATAGATAAATATTTAATAGCATTACTAATGCATCATGCACAGAATATTTATTAATTAGAAAATACGAATTACTAGTTGTACATTTCAATAATTTACATTTAAAATTAATGCTACACTTTTCCAGGAAACCATGATTAAATTTAAGGATCTGACTTAAGCTGACCAAAGTCAGGCAAGCTAAAAGTGCTGGCTGCAAACTTAACTATCACCGCACAATGTTGACTAACTAAGGGAGAAAATTCCAGACAACAGACAAATGACAGACATTGACACACTTCCTACAATGCTTGTCCATAATGTGGCTTCTGAGAAAAGGAGATATAAAGACATATTTCATTACTCCCAGATTTTGCTTTATAAAGCCAAACAGTAGTTTTCGTTAGTAAATTTGACAACATGGTTCTGCCATGTAGTCCAAGGGATAAAACTCACTCAGATAACTTGGTTTACCAAGCAGCCCTAGGGAGCAGATGCTTCTCAGGTTTCCTGGGCAGGAAAGGAGGCCAGGAGAGGAAGTTCTGGGATGACAGAGGCTGGACCAAGGGGCAGGAGAAGGGAGCAGAGCTGGGTGCAGACACACATTTTTGCTGGTGCACCAAGAAGCTGAGGATTGATTCAAAGTCGGACTCTTCTATTTTGTCACTCTCTGTAAAATTTATGCAAGCTATTGTAAGACTTGCTCCTAAGAGACACTCGTTTAATTGTAAGCAAGTTATTTAGGTCAGGTGTTAGGCTATGAATTTGCCTTTGCTTCAAAAATGCAGTATCTGCTAAAACTCCCTTTTCTGTGAAACTGAACTTTTTTTTTTTTTTTTTTTTTAACTGTTTTTCTTTTTGTGAATTTATTCTTTCCATCTGAAGTTTCCAGAAACTAAGCAACTTCCTGATTTTATTTTATTAATATTTTTTTTTAATTTTAGAAAAAAAATATCTACTTTTTCAAAATGAAGAAATTTATGGCACCAAGAACAACTTCTGAGTAAGGCCTGTTAAATACAAATAACCTTCCTGGAACTGTTTGCCAGGCAGATGTACACACGACAGACCAACCAAAAACCTTCCTTTGAGATATCAGTCTGCTAAGTTAATCTGCAATGTAAGAATGCGTTTTACTGTGTTATAAAACAATAACAGATATGAACTTGTCATTTAGGGGATGGGTTGAGTATTTTTGAACTTCAGTGGTGGCTCAGTAAATGAAAAGGTTAGAAACAATATCAATGCTTCATGGTACATACCATATTTCAATAAAAATTTAAATATGCTCTATAGAGTTTGTGATTTTGCACTATATACAGCTTTCACCTATCAAATACTGGACTGTATTTTCTGATACAGCCATTAACAGGTCCATATGTGTAAAAGCTTATTTATTTATTTATTGTTTTTGCCATGCAGTTATGGAATAATATTGAATACAGTCTACCACAAATTGCTGTACAACTACATCAAGCTATTTACAGCTACCACAGTTGTACCACAATATATTTATTTATGTGTGCACATTGCTATGTGTGTGTGTGTATACCCATGCATATAGTTGCACCACAGCACTATAATCTACATGTGCATATATGTATGGAACATTTATACTTTATATACTCATATACGTGAAATACTACTGATAAAGTTGTTTGGTAACCATCCTGTCAATGGTCAATATACCACACCCCCCCATAATTACAGTAATAAAAGAAAAATAGGCTTACACAGCCAGGAAGCAAAAGAGAAAAACCTCAGATTGGTTACCGCTTCACTCCCGTACTGACTATGTGTTCACACATGCATGCACACACATGCAGTTTCTGATAAAATGTGTTATTTCTCAAAACGGAGAGGGAGAAAAAAGAGAGGCTTAATGAAACCCTCAAGTTGTTCTTGAAATTACACCTATACCTGTTGTCGTTTTCAGGAAATCCACTTTGTTTAGTTGATAAACTTGTTTTGACTTTTCAGTGGAAACAGTTTGCTGGCACTATTTCCTTAACTGTAGGCCAAATTCTGACCTCGGTTTCATGTAACTCCCACTGCATTCAATACAGGTTGTCTGTGTGAGGCAGGATAGAGCCTTTCTGTTTACAATTTCAAGCGCATTGAAAGGTATTTTGTTGTCATTACTGCTTGCACTGCTAGGACGGCGTTTGAAGATGTCTATTTTAGGCAGCGTTCAGACCACAAATATGGTTAGTCTAAAATTCTCAGAAATACTGAAGCACACGCACAGAAAAGCAGCAGGAGGAATCAGTGAAAGGGATTTCATTTTAGCTGAATATGCTGTATGGCATCTTGATTTTATACTGATGCCCCAAAGTATTGACATGTAACGATTTTAGTGTAAATCACATGCTTTGATGTGCAGAAAAGTTATGAAGCATTTTATATGAAGTAATAATATTAAGTAATTCTATTGAACTAATTACCAATTAATCTGACATTTAATGAAATAAGTAACACCAAACATGATGTGAGGGCAGCTTTTATGGACTTAAACTTTAATCAATTGTAGGGGAGTCAAAGGTATCATTTTTGCTGATGGTGGTGAATAGAGGCAGATGGCATTTACTGAGTTTCTTGTCTTCATTATTCTAGGCTGAATGATTGCTCCTAGGCAAACTAGGAAAAGCTGCCTGTGTTCTAAATGATAAGAAGAAGCTATAAGATTGAGGAAAATTAAAAATATATCCTTTTTTTTTTGTTTTGTTTTCTTTTGTTTTGTTTTGTTTTAATTGCAGCTTCTTGCTATTCCTAAGTATATTTCTGTTTGCAGCCCCAAGACAGGTGTTGCAGTTTGGCTTTTACTTTAACCTGGGGTTCAGAGTCATGCTTGATATTGAATTCATTGTCTGTTAACAATATCTGCTTTTGTCTTTCAGTATGATTTGGGCCAGGAAAGAGTCACAAGCTCCCCAGGCAATTCAAGTACTGTTTTAAGGCTGTTTTACCTTGAAGGCAACTGACTCAAGCTGCTTGGCCCCACAAATGCAAGGCCAAAGGCAGTATGGATCTATGACTCATATTATATCACCTTGATTTTGCTCCAGTAGTAAAAAAGTTACCTTAAGGTAACTTCTCCAGCCAATTCACACGTCTTCCATTCTTCCCTTTCTTTTTGAAAATAGTTACTATTTTGTGCAATGTGCTATTTATGGAATGTGATTCCAATGTCCCATCTTTGGCTCTTGTCATCACTTGAAATTTCCCTGGTTTATGTTTATGTACCCTGAATGTAATGGAATGGCATTACTTAAATTTGCAAGAAAATGGTTATAGTTTGTATAGTATATAAATATATGTATGCTGTAGATAGGAGTGAGTAGCTATGCCAGAATCAAACTCATACTATCCCACTACAATGTTCCATATTCACAAGTTGGTGCCATTCATCCAACTTATCCACATTAGATCCAGCACTTCTGTATAACTGGTGATAAAGTGGGGGAATAAAATTGGAATAAAGATTCCAATAGGAAAAAAGGAATCTATTTTTTAATGTTGTGTGAAAAGTGAGATTAAATTTCAGTTTCTCACTGTTATGTTACAGATCGCTGGCACAGCAGTGCAGAGAAGCTTGTATGAAAACTGTCTGCACAAGCCCAGCCCAACTCACTGCTAAAAGTTGCTTATTCTTTTAGAATATTTTAGAAAGAAACATTGAAAACTTGCTCAGACATATCCTTTCTGATGTTTTTGGAACATTCTGTACCACAGATGTGTCCAGGAACAAACTTTGAGTTACATCATTTAGGACTATTCCCAAATCAGGTTGGATTGGTGTCTCGATTACATGAATTCCTTCAGCAAGAATTTGAAGGCTTGGTCAGACCAGAAGGACATACATTAATACTGATAACCCCTTTTCTGCCGCCAATTTGTAAATGTGGCTCCAACATTACCAGACCAACGGAACTGTTGTGAATGAAGTTGTGCAGAATTTCATCATGTAGCATGGCATTCTTGTGCCATGCCTTTCCTCTAGTAGACTCTAGCTGCTGCCAGCCAAGAGGAGATCATGTCTGTAGAGAATGAGATGCCAGCCCTCCCTGACACTGGTTTAGAGATCGTGATAAAAGAGAAGGAAAAAATACCAACCGAGCACATGGGTTAATGGCTGCTATTTTAGTCTCTTGGGGCCATTGCCAGCTGCCATTAAGTCAAAGTAGCCCTCAGGCTCTACTTGGTTTCATGATGAATAATTTAGGTTTTCCTGGTGCAGAGCCAGGTTGTATTGGCTTTGTATGATAGATTGAGCAGATCTGCTCTGTGAGCACAGGACAGTAAATATATGGTGACACATATTGGTGCCATGGATCAACCTACAGCAATAGCAACACTTCTTATGGACCACAGATTCTTCACGTGCTTAGAGATATCTTCTTTCAGGTATGGATACTCTTCGAGTTTTGTCGAATGACTTACCTATATATAGTGAAAATCTTCTTTGGATCCATTTATTTTAAGCAGTTAACTACAGGACTGGATATTTTCTACTCTCTGAAAAAGTAGTTCATATCTGAATAAATAACTGAAAATGGCTTCTCACTGTTCAGGAAGTACAATCAATTTGAAATTAGGATTATGGAAACATCTGTGAAAATTCAAGTGTCATCTCAATTTGGGCTCATTCAGATCCTGTATTTTTTCTACTTCCCAAGCAGTGCATTTAAAATCTAATCCTAATTAACACACATAGTTTAATTATAGCCAACAAAACGTTCTCCTAAAATTGTGTGTGCTGGTTGGGGGGTCGGGTGGGGAGGGAGGAGGCGAGGGGGAAACTAAACAAATGTTCACTGATTGTAAAAATCCTTGTTTTGTTAATAATATAAATCTTTAAAGACTTTAAACATACACAGAAGTTTGCTTCTCATGAATCAAAGTGGCATAAAAAGCATGAAGCAGGCACAGCACTCCTACTCCTTGCTCATTTCATGCCAGTTTGAAATTAACAAAGAAACTCTGCACTGGAATTTAAAACTTCACTTTTTGAATGGATTTTCCCATAACTTGTAATATATAAAATGTTGCTGCAGGAAAATAAAACAAAACAAAACAAATACATTACGGTTGTAATGGACAAACCTTGAGAAAATTTTGAAATGTGAGTGAAGCACCAGAAAAGCTGAGGTGGTCTGCTGCTGTGTACTTCATTGTATGTCTGAACTCTTCAGAGCTACTGGATTGTTTGGAAGTGTAATGAGATTTTCAGTACATCTGACTTTTATTCCAGCATGACAGATGTTGAGAAAAAACATAATTTAAGGCTGTTTTAGAATTCTTGGATCAGATCTCCAAGTCTCCCAGATTAGTGGAACTGTAACTTTTCATGGGCAGCACTCAGCATCTCAGGACCTCATTGCCTCCTGCGTCTGGATGTCTGAGGAGAACAGATTTCTAGTCTGGGACTATAGCACTTTATCCTAGAATCAGACTTCTTGCTTGTGCCTATGAGAGCACCTGGACTTCACAGATTAGCTACCCTGGTTCCTCAGAAAAGTGGTTAATGTCCACCAGTATCACCGTGATTGCACTGTCCCGCAGAGTTCTGCTCAGAGTTCTGCTTACCTGCTTAGACCATAGGTAAGATTTTCTTTCCGGGGAGTTTGGGAAGAAGATTTTGCAATAATGTAGCAGGGAATCAAGAACCATAGGCCTAATACTTTGCTGAAAAACTTCACCTGGTTATTATCTTCCTCTAGGCCATCCTGTCAGATCAATCTTGTAAGGATCTCAGTATTTTGATGACAAATGTCCCGACCTTTGAACAGAGTCTGACAGAACAGAGTCCCGACCTTTGAACACTGCTTCTTATACATTTCTGTGCTGTTTTGTCATTTGCATAATTTTATTTTTTTTTATGCACCTTTGTACCACATACACTGACTTATTGGGGGGAAAAAAAAAAAGGTAGTTTTCCTACTGTGTCGCCAGCTCTGGTGAAGGCCGTGACAGCCATGATCTCTTTCCCCTCATGTCTCACATCCCATTGTCAGTGCTTCCAAAGGCAAATGCTTTATTGCCAGTGCTGATGGAAGAGAAAGCAAGTGCAGTTTGATTTTCAGATCTCAAATGGATTTTAGAGTACAGAGAGTGATTAAAATCACCTTTTCATTTCTGAGCTGAGCAAATATGTTCCTGGAGTTACTTAGGCAGAACAAATATGGCTTTTTGCATTTTAGATATAAGCTTTGGTTTTAAACTATTCTTTGACTATGCATGGGCAACACTTTCTTAATCTGAGGGTCAAGCACCATAAGGTTTTGTCATGAGTGTGTATTTTATCCTGCATTCAAGCAGTAGATTATACAGTACCAGCGATAACTGGCTTTCTTTCTCTTTCTGTCCCTTCAGTGAATTACAATAGACTCTGTCAGTCTCTTAACAACAGAACGACTTGGGATGGAGCTTGCAATCCTATGTTCTGAATTCCACTCTATTACTTGAAAAAACATTTCCACTCATCATTTTGTAGGTCCTGGGCTGAAAGAGGGGTAGGGAGAATGATATCTGAAAGGATTCAATCATTGCTCCTGAAAACAAATACCAGTAAACATGCCAGACATTATTGCACAGATAGGGAATTAAACTGCTTGTATTTCAGCCTCATTCCCTCTGTCCCATCATTCTGGGAATGTAATGACACTGAAGGTGCTTTTAAATAAGTGTAGAGAGTGTTCAATCATCTGCTTTTTTGTCTGAATTGGGTATAGGCCTAGGTGGAAGCCAGTCCCATGCCCTTTAGAAGATCAGTACAGGTGGTGATTACAACACATCTATCCATAGTAAGGTATGGGGGCGAATGACACTTGCAATTCTGAAATGTCTAACCTCAAAAACTTCTGTCAGCTCAAAGGAGAGCAGCCAGTTTATTTTTCAAGATAGAAGAAGTACATTATTCCAGTCTTTTGGTCTCTTTTTGCTAAGATCTGAAAAACATCAGGGATTTGGTCTTTGTTTTTAAAGCTTTACGCGAAACCTGACCAGTTTACAGGAAGGGACTGCTCTATGCTACCTGGTCAGAGATGTACAGCAGAAGAGAGGCAAAGATCCAGCAGTACCTGAAAGCTGAATCCAAGGCTGGCACTTTCAGGCATCACAGTCACAGTCTGAAGAGAGGAACACAGATAGAAAGCTAAGGCTTATGTAATTGTGCATAGCAAGGGGATGTGTCTAAAGGACCTGGACTATGAACACATCCTTAGTCTTGCTACTCTCTGACTAGAATCTTTAAGGGAGCTGTGACTTTCTCAAAACTGTCTTAAGATCTGTGTTTCCTTCCCTACCCATATCCCATAATGAGTGATTCCCTATGGTGCTTCATGAACTTGTTGTGTCTTAAACTGACACTTAATGTTTTCCCCTATCTATCTGAGCTTTTCTCAGTTAATAGCCGTTCAGAGAAAGAATGAATTTGTAATTATTCTTAGTTCTCAACTGTCAATGCAACATTATATCCACTCTTCCCCGAGAATGACATGGGCTAAAAATTGAGCTTCAAATCTATTCTCTAACAAATAGTGAACACCCACCAGAAAACAATAAAACAAATCGAACAGCTACACACATGCAACTAAAATCATGTGAGACATACTTAGAAATATATATGCTTTTAAAAATACTAAAAAATATAAGTGGATTAAATTTATCATCTTCCATTTTAATTTAAAAGATGTAGGAGAACATGTATCTGAGGATTTTATAAAAGAAGTAGTGATTTGAGTGTGTTGGGGGTGGTGGTGGAATTGCTTGTAGTTTTATTCATTTAGGCATATCTTATCACTCCTCCTTTTCTTCCTTCTTGGAGGGCAATGAGAGAACCCAGATGCCAAGCTGTGGAACATGTTCTTCTGACACTAGCATCTGGCTCCTTGGCAGAATCCTCCAACTGTCATGCTGACAGCTTTCCTGTTGTGTCCTCGTATATTTTTATATAAGAAAATTGCAGATGGGTTCTCTTCTCAAACTAATACGCTATTCTGTTGACCCTTATCATGCAGAAATGTGTTGGTTTTATCTGTTTGTGAATGAGACCTTGGCCAAATATACTTCAAAAAGGATACTTCTCTGTTCATCTCTGAATTTGTCTGCAAGCTGTCTGGGAAGATGCCAGAATCCTATTACACACCCTTTTTGTGCCTTTAAGCAGTAAGTCCTTCATTCTCTCTGCTGTACAAATAGATTGCACTTTTTGCAGCAAACACACTGGTAAAATATGAGCATATTTATTTAATAAATTAAGTGGAAAAAAAATAACACAACAATTCTCACTTGAAATGGGGAGAAATGTGGTTTGGTTTGCTGTATTTTTCTTTCTTTTTTTTTTTTTTTTTAAACTGCATTTTTTGTTTGTTTGTTTATTTTTTACTTTGACATTACCTAATTGTTGCCTCGAAGGATATTTTTCTCTAGAGGTTTGACAGAGACCTCCTACCCAGAAGGCTTTATAATGTCAAAAGTAGCACTGTGACTCCATTAAAAATAAATAAATAAATAAAATCATTTATTAATGTCTTCCAAAATCTCCTGTTATATTGTAAATTGAATTTTCATAGTCCTGTATTGCATTTAGACACATTCCTAATATACGTTGATGATGATGACCAGTCCCAGTGACTTTACAGTGAAGCACAATAGTGCTACAATTTAAGCCTGATGGGTTCTTAAATTCAGTCTCAATAATGCCCATATCATCAGGATGACAATAAAGAATACTAAAAGTTCCTATGCTATTTCCTCCTGCTCTCCTCCCCCATATAGACATCTTCCTATCAATATTATGTATTTGTCTCTTCCAAAAGAAAAGAAAACAAAGACACCCCTACCCACCCCCAAAAATCTCAAGTTGCCTTTAAATATATAACTTAGCTTGCATGAATAAGATCAAACAGAGATAAGAGAATATTGAAAATACACAAACTAAAAAATATATGGAGCTTTGCTATGTGTAGACTCCAGCTCCACAGGTGTTGGCTGTGCAGACACAGTAGGGCTCTTAAAAGTTGGCATCCATTGAGAATATTTAGCCATGATTCATGAGCCCACTCAGCCTCTGACCTTCCACCCCACCCCCATCTCCTTCTCAACTTGAATAGCAGAAACTAGGATCCAAATGACTCCCTGATGATGATATGGAGGATTGCCAGCTCTGATAAAGCCAGGTGGATTCCACTAAGTCCACACCAGAGGAACATGTTCGGAGTTTAACTGCTGTAAGATTCTCCTAATTTATTTTCCTAGCAACAGATATTAAGACGACTGACACCAAGTTCTTGTTTGTTGCTTTCACAGTAAATAAAGCCACAAAGAATAATTTTATTGTTCTCTCACCTTGGTTATTCACTTTGTGTAGCTGTTCCAAGAAAAAAAAATCAAGTCAGCATTAAAGGAAGAAGAGGTAAGTTTCTACAGGTTGCTTATTTCTATTATCACATACAAGAATCTTTATAAATTTCCAACAAATGCAAGTGCACAGAAACAAACAGGTATGTACATGACTATTATGTTAACTGATACATTGTCCCATATCATTTTCTCACCTCAAACTTTGTCATTAGTGAAATAAAGATATTGGAACCACTCAGGAAGGATCATAAATATCAAGAATGCATGTCTGTATTAAGCATTAACTTTGATGGGGCCAGGATTTCAATCCAGCTTCTCAGCCACACAGTGCAAGTTATTTCCTGCTATTTTCTTGCTTCTGTTTCAAACACTCAGATTCACCATTGAGTTAATCATCTACTAAACGCTGTCTCCAGGTGGTTTGGATTTGCTGTTGTTATCTCCATGGCCTCAAGGGACTATACCTTCCAAAGAAGTGAGGGGAGCCCAGGCACTTATATTATGCAATAAATAGAGACAGAAACAAAATACATCAGCAACTGTATCAGCATGCTTTCATTCATACCACATTCTGATTTTAGCATATGTGCTTTTTCAGGAACTTAGCATACACCCTTAAGTCCCAAGTTGTTTGATTGTGTAAGCATGCAAAATTTATATTTGTTAAAGTGGTGCAGAAAATACTAAAAAAAAACAATAAAAAAACACACACAAACACACACAAAATAGAACACAACAAAACCCACAAATCTTTTACTAATTTGTGGGATACAATTAAAAGAAACTTTATAGGTTAAGATATATATTTCATACTTAGGTGACTACTACTGTGCTCAGTGCATGCCTTCATTCCATGTTTATAACAAATGTGAATGAGAGTTATCACATGTATGATGCTTTGTATAACAGAGTTTGGTTCTTCAGCTATGGATTCTTTAGGCAAATCAATTATCTTTGTTATCTCTTTCTTGCAAAATAGTGATAATATTTTCCTATGCTACAGAGGAATTCCAAAGGTAAATTTATCTGTGATTGTGAGAGATTTAACACTACAATGATGAAGGCTGATAACTGAATCTTGGGATTTTAGAAAAGCAATTTTGGAACAGAAAGGAGGGTTAGGAGATTAAGTAGTTGGATTCAGGGTTTGAGAATTTGAATATTGAGGTTTATTATCAGACATAGAATTATTGTAATTCAGATGGATAAAGATGAGGTTAATGATGAGGAAAAACTAGAGAGAAGAGTATAGAACTCTTGGGATTATACTGTTTGTAAACTATTTACTCTAAGATATTTGTTCATCTTCAAAATATCAGCCTGAGTAGAAATCAAATTAAACTGCTCTTATGTCTTCCCAAAATAGCACAGAAAATAAATGGATGAAGTTTGTTAATTGCATAAGCAAAACTTGTGGGAAACTGGGTTTTCTATACACTGATGGCAGGGGATAAAGGAAGAAGGTAAGGCTAACTAAGGACTGAATCAAATATTGAACAAGTATTTTGTGTCACTTCCCAGTAAAGGTGATGACTAAAAACAAATCATTTCTCTTCTCCATACATATCCACCACAACTAGTCTTCCTTTCCAAAGTCAGTCACAGGTTTGAGCTGTTGCTAGAACTAGACACTTCTTATTTGGTGGCTCCTTTAAGGTCAGGCAGACCAGGAATTGTTCCAATATTTTTATTTTACTTTACTTTACTTTACTTTACTTTACTTTACTTTACTTTACTTTACTTTACTTTACTTTACTTTACTCTACTTTACTTTACTTTATTTTATTTTTTCATGTTTACAAGTCTCTGTATTGTTACAACAGACTCAGTTCTGTGGGTTTATTTATTTTTTTTCCTTCTTAAGACATAGTTCTAAGGTTTCTAAGTTTTTCAATCTTTCTGCAAGAGCAGCATGAAGTTTTTTTTAATACTCTATGAAATATAACAAAACCTGAATTAAACACTCCCCAAATTCTCTAAAGTTAAAGTTCAATAGCTGTATGACTATTTTGAGCAATTTCAATCTACAAGAAAAGTTATCTAAAGAAATTGAGAATAGATCAATAGAAATTATATCCCAGCAAAAGCAAAATTTTAGCTTCTATGCTCCAGAATCAGGGAACGTGGACAATATCCAGTCTTAATATTGACAGTATATGCAAGCCTAGTAGCAAGAGTATTAAGCTAATAGGCATATTAATAAGTCCAAATTTTAAATATTAAGAACAGCCAATTTAGTAAGTATCTGTAAACTAAAAATGAGGCAAAGAGGTGATGAGGACAACTACAGACTTGTTAATACGATTTCAATCTTAGAACAGTTTGTAAAGGAATGAACATGAAGATAAATTGAATACAGGCTAATTACAACATTGGTTTAGCAAAGGTAGATAATCTTTGATAAACCCAGTATCTTTTTTAATGAGATAATAGATTTTTTTAGACAATGGCAATGGACTGGACTTCATTCTGAAAGATGGTAATTATTCTTACAGGAAAACTGTCAGAAGACTAAGAAATTTCCATAAGAAGAGTTTGTCAAATGTTTTAATGGCTTGTCTTTGGTATGATCCCATTTAACGTATCAATTAGTTATATAGGAGATGCAGGAGTAACAATTAAAAAGGTATTTATGAGATATGCAGAGAACATAAAATGGACAAGATAATTTTGTTGATTAGGATGGTGAAAGGGGACAAAATTTGATAGCATATATTGCAAAGCCATGAATCTAAGGACCAGTAGCTAGATTATTTATTTATTTTTCCTTCTTGAATATAACATGTATTTGTCAGTTAAAAGTACTGGGAAAGAAATATGGACATACTAGTTTTTGTGGAGGTTTACTATTGATTTTCATATAAAGCAACTTTGAAAAGTCTAATGCAATTGTAAAGTTTACTGTAATTATGAGATGCATCATCTAAGACATTTTAAATAAGGAAATTGTTATTTCATTGTTCAAATATTTGGTAAAGCCTCTTTTCAAATATTATATAAAGTTCTGGTCACCTGTGTTCAAGAAAGATGATCTTAAAACAGAAGCATAGAAAGACAGCTAGTATGCTAGAATGGAGAATCAATCTTATGAAGAGAGATTAAAAGACCTGATTTCCTGATTTGTTAAGCCTAGAAAAACAAAGGTTGAGAAGGGATAGGAGGATTCTTCAGAAATAAAATCAGGAAAAAGTGTTGAAGAGAGAAAACATCTATTTAACTGAAAAAGCAATAGTGGAACAAGAGCAATAGTTCTAAAATTATCTGAAATTAAATATAGACTGGAGGTTAGCAAAAGGTTTTTAACCGGTTTTGGAGTGAGATTTTATGATATAGTACCAATGTAAAGAACTAAAAATGCTTAGATATAATAATTTATGGAAGAAAATAGGTGAAACTCCAGATCAGGGAAAAGGCAGCACAAGTTTTTGGATATCCAGTGTGCTGTTGTAACTGAAGGAGAGTGACATAAGTGTGAACTGCATTTTGTGTGCTTCCTCCTTATACTGCAGGTATACCACAGTTCAGAGTTTCTACTGGTCTCCCAAAGATGGCCAGGATTCAAGTTCCTTACTTCACCCATTTCCTAGGTAGAACTTGCCCCCTGAACTCTCAGCCCAATGAGCTAGGCACGAATATGTTGCTTTATTTTTTTTTTCCTTAAAAAAAAACACAAAAAACAAAAAACTTTTTCTGAAGTTTCATTTGCTAGGATCACTGGTGACTTATTAAACCTTAGCAATCTGCTGTTGGAGAGAACCTCTCCTGTCCTTTTTGAGGATTTTACTCTTCTGTAAACTGATTTTATTTATGGGTTTGTTAGAATATGCAGGGGAGTTTACAGAGTGTGGTGACGTGACACAGGTGATGTGTGAAATCTTCCAAATGAGGTCTTGACTATGTGCTTATGTCTGACCATATGACTGGACTTCTACAAAGCAATGGTGCCTCAGGTTTCAAGTGTCTGCAAATGTCTTAATGCTGCACTGCTGAAACTGGACGGGTACCTGTTGCCTCAAAGCAGGTTTCTTCACAACCTGTATATCAACACATTGCCCATATGTAGTTGCATCTCTGGACAGATTTAGAACAACTACAATAATATAGGAAAGAAAATAGAGTCCTCACAAAGTATTTGTGAATTTAGTCTTGAGTAAAGCTATACGATCTCTCCTATTCCCTGCTCCCCTCCCCCCCTCCCTTTAGTACTGAAAACCAAAACTAAATTGCTTAGGGTTTCACAGATGTTGGAAAAACCACTAAAGATATATGCAAATTTTTCATGGTATATTTTTTTTTTCTCTCTATGATTTCCAACATAATTTTTACCCGAAAACAGTTAGAATTTCGCAACACAGAACTGGCCATTCTCAGAGTGAATCATTTGTAAATTAGTGGTTTTACAATGGATCTGAGAAAACTCTAAGTTTCAAACTGAATTTTGGCTTCTCACAGACTCAGAAGAAGATTGGTGAGCTATGAGAAACAAACCTGCCACACAGATTCACTCATCTGCACCTAGACTGAAACCAGTGGATTTTGTGTATCAATGGTATAAAACTCATAATGATCTGCCTGGTCATACTTAGCAGAAATGTTTGAAATCTCTTATTCCAATCATAAAATGACATGATGTTAATGAATATTGATATTTTAGGATAGAAAAAGACACTCTTAAGCTCCATCCAGTTGCAGCAATGTAGAATGAATTGTTCATATCTATATGATATATTAAAGAAGACACAAATAATTTCAAGCTCCTTGTCACCACAACCTCATAAATGCTACATCCATGTCTTGTAAGAGTTTTGCCTAGTGAAGCCGTTTGTATACTTACAACTGTATTTGGCTTCAGTAGTTATCTCCTAAGAACTTCTTCAAGTCTTGTACAATTTGAACATTCTACCAGTTCATACCTAACAAAGGTTGTGTTTCTTGATTTTTTTGTTTGTTTTCTTGTTTAAGTTATAAAGCACACTAGATGCACATAAAATGTTAATCATGCTATGTCAGAGATAACAGCACTTTATTTATTTATTTATTTATTATTTATTTTTAACATATATACATGTGTCCAGTTGTAGGCATGGCTAGAGATAAGGAAATAAAACATAAATCTTGTAAAGAAATCAGTAATGGCAAGTCAAATTACCATGCAAAGAAGAAGCTAATGAAAGCAGCTATAACTGGAGGAAAGAAAAAGCAATTTATTTTTTTTCCCGGAAAAACTTCTAAGATTGACTAAATTTGACTGCTATAGACCAATAATCCTCTGCTTCCTTCAAGGCTTTACAAGTGTCATAGCCTGAAGCTATACCCTATCAATATATTACTGCAAAGAATTATCTTGTCTTTATTTTTAGTGGTGGACACATGGTAAAGACTACTGTGGTAAAGATGAAAATTAAATGTATTTTAGGATTTCCTGATATATGAAATATTTACCAGTAGAAAAATCTCCCAGTAAATGGTTACATACTCAAATACTGTAAAATGTTTGGCTAAAGAAACCACAAATATATGTTATTAAAATTTATATATTATGTTTAGTTTAAACACAATTTTGTCTTGAATAATAAAATAGTGGTAGGTTTAAAGAACTCTACTCTGTTCACTGGATATTGAATTAGGGCAGACTAAAAGAGTTTGTTTGTGGATATAATTGGGAATTACTTCAAAAGGGACATAGAAACATTGAGATTATTAAAACTTAAAGTTTAGCAACTTCCCAACCCTGAAAGTGCCTGGATTTTTCAAGCATCAAACTTTGAGCTATTGAATTTAAAATTGTAACTAAATTCACTGCCATGAGAGAGTGCATAAACAAACCATGCTTAGATATTTATCTCCAGAAGGTCAAGAAGCTGAACCAGGTAGAAATTATTTGTTTTTGGGGTGGTGAATCTCAAATCCATTTTTCAGCATCTGTTTCAGCAGCTCCGTGCTTAGTGTTAGCTTCTGTGAATCCTATTCATAGATGCCAAATTCCCCATACAAGCAAGACAAACCAGGCTGCATAACAGTGAAACACAGTTTCTAAATTGTCACTTTTGGAATATTTGCAATATTTAGTATATTTCAAATTCCTTTGCAGATCCAGTGCTGCTCTATATGAATTTGCCCTTCAATGTTCTTTTTGATTGCAGATCAATTGGACAACAAATCAGTGCACACAGCCTCCTGGACCAGATCACTACAAGGTATTGAAACCAATGGCCTTCATGAAGTCACAGATCAGTAATTTTAGGCTAGCTGATTTTACAGGAGAGAAAATGAGTGCTTTTTAGTAATTACAGGACATGACACTGACCTTAATGAAAATGTTAATCATCAATGTGAGGGATACTTGAAGTTACACCTCATGAATTGTTTGGTGGCACAGATAACTAGTGTAGAATGAGAGGTATCACAAATTTGCTAACAGTTTTCCACTCCAAGATATGATCAGGAACATGATTTGAGCAAATACTGCAACACACAGCTGCCAACACAGCACCATCTAGGCAGTTCCTTAGGTAACTCACATTGTGTCACTACCTGTGTATGTAGAGCAAACATATTTTTCCTGGATATGTTTTTGTACGTGCTGTTTAAACTTCCACTTGTCTCCTGCTTTCATTCACTTCTCTTTAACTGCAAGCTTGTTTCTGTAGAATTCTTCTTACCCAGAACAGTGAATGAGCAGGATCAAACACAGTGATGCAGAAGCTGAAGGAGAATGAATAAACAGCTGGGGGACTACAAAACATGTTGAAGAAAGCAGGACTGTGGAGTCCTATGCTGAATGGTAAAATGTCAGACTTGGTGTTCACAACTGAGAGCATGCTTGAGGGAGCAGTCCGCTTGAATGTGGCATAATTTTACCCCAACAGAAGTTATTTAAGGACTCAGTAGATACTTCTACTCAATCATTCTAGCTTAGACTCAAGCTCACATGCTTAGAATTTGTCTCTCACTTTAGGCTGTTTCTACAGATGTGGAAAGTCAGCTGTGGTATAGGACTGGATTTGGTTTGAGCCCCTCCCAGGAAGGAAGATGTATTTGACCTACAGTAGGTCAGGCTTGAGTCTTGAGCCGTCAGTTGACTAAGTCAATAATGTGAACTGAGGTACTTCAAACCTGTGCTCAGAAAAGGTGGTGCAAAGAGATGCAATCCAAAACCTGAGTTTATACAACACAGACAAGCATTCCTCCAAGGTAGAGAGGTGGCTAGGTTTTGATATTCAAGTGATAATAGCTGAATCACTGTATCAGATGACCAAGCATTTTTATAGGAGGATTTGGCAAAGAAGTAGTTCCTGTCAATCCATAAGCTGGCTGTTGATCTTTTAGAGCCTGATGTGTAAAGCCAGTAAGCATGAATCACACAGTAAAAAGAATCAGAGGATAGATTTATGATCATGAAGAGGTCTGACAGTGGCTCAGCTTCAAAAATGAGAGCTTAGAGAATCTGGATGTGTTCTGTAGGACTTCCATTTAGCTTGAGATCCCACTATACACCATGGACTAATAAAGGGGATATCATTGCTTGTTTGGATTCAAAAATGAAAATACTGTCCAGAGGAAAATCTGTAGTCTTTCATGCCCACATGCTCCCCTTACTTTCTTTGACTCAACTATAGTAATTATGCAGTTGAAGAGTGAGTCACATCATCATACTAAGCATAACATTTTTTGATATGTTAGTTTTCTGTCAGATTGTTGAACTGAACTGACTCATCATGGAATACACATGAAATATCAGTAAACTCTGGTTTGTCAAGGGTAAGGAGAGAGGCAGCAAGGTAGGTACAGTTAAATTCAATTTAAATGATGAGGTGAAAACACATCCTCATATTCCTGGGACCAATGGATCAAACTATCAACTGGCTTAAAGTTTTAGTTATAGTTTTAGTTATAGTTCTACTCTTTCTGATAGACCTACTCTAGTAGTTGGTCTACTCTAGCTGTTGGCTTAAGTTGTTTTAGAGGTGTAAACTTATAAGCTGGTAAGCAGGTTATTTCTTTTCTGGTTTTCTTCCTGATTTTCAGCAGAAAGTTCTGATTCATGTACTCTTTAGGAAAATCTTTTTTGAAAAGAAAAGGAAAATCTGCTATAAATCCATAAAAAGCAGTTTGAAGTCAAGCAAAAGAATCTTTCCAGCTAATTGTAGGGGGATAGTTTGAAATTGTTTCCAGTTCTAAAATTATTTTAAAGGCTGTGGACCTTATGTGCATGTACATCTGTGTATACCCACTTCTGTTGCAAAAATATCATATATTAGGAGCTCAATAATCCTTTCATTAGCCTTACAGTAAAATATCCTCCAGAACAGAAAATGAAGGAAGAATTCCACAATAGGAAGTAAGAAAGATATAATTGCAAAGTGCTTAGAAAGCTACAGGCAATTCTAATTTTTATTTTTTTTTAATAATGAGAAACGCAGACATTATCTACTCCTGTTGTTGCAAACTCTACTGTTTATCACAAGACCTTTTGTTTTGTGACTACTGAAGTAAGATACAGAGATAGGTGGTATGAGATTTCATTCCTGGGTAGAGAGGGGAGGTGTCCCCAACTTTGACAACTCCATGAGAATGTAGGGTTTGGGGACGTTAATCACTGCTATTTTTATCAGACAGCTTTATTAAGAAAAAAAAACATTTATTTATTTATTTTTAAACCAAATTACTGGGGACCTAGAGCAAACTTCTGAGCAGTTATTAACAGAAGTCCACATTTGCAGGAAATACTGGGTACCTTCACATGCACTGCAATAGCTGCGAGTTACACAATATCTATATCATTTTTCACAGCTTTGTCATTAGCTGGTAATGATTTGATTATTTTGCAGATGAATCACAGTATAAATCTCTTTCACAAACACTACCTCCAAGTATTAATCAAAACCATTAAGGCAAAGCAGTCAGTGCAAATTAAAAAATTTGCATGTCTAAATTAAAAATTACAGTAATACATCATAAATAAATCTTTTAAATTCTCTATGGTCTGTATGAGAATCCCCTTTTTGTGCCTGTAATGAGCCCGTGAATACAGCTCTTTTTTTCTCCCCATCTTTTTAATCATGCTGTAATCAAATTTTATAGGTAGAATTCAGGTCTTGCACTTTGAAGTCCATATTGGATCTTATTGGAGAAAAAATTATTTTGCTCTCCCTCTTCTCAAACCCAACAGAAGTGAAAGATGCAGACTCAAAGACAAGTGTGAGAGACAGGAATTCAAACTCATCACATACATGTATAATTTGTAGTTTCTTTGTCTATAGCAAAATAAATATTTGTAAAGGGTGATATATCTTATGCAAATAACTTTGAACTATGAAGAAAATGACTGAGTTGTGGTTTAGGTATTATTTCATTTTAGAACTATTAACACCTTACTTCCAGCATGGAAAAGATTAATATAAGCTGCTACTGATATTTAGAACACATTCTTATTCACACTAAAGAAATTAAAAAAAAATTAAGGAACAGCTCAACAACTTTGCATTATTTTTTTTTTTGTCAATTACTGACCTTCATTTGGAAAACAATATTCAGTGTAGAGGATTGCTGTTCTATTCCTGCTATTCTATTTAGAAGTTAATCAAAGTGATCTATAGTAATCTGTTCATTCCCTTTCATCTGAACTCTGGCAAAGGACTTTTGGTGAAGAAATTCCTTGCAAAGCAGCAAATACAAATTTGAAAGTGTTTGCCTGTTGACTGTCTTCAGAACAATGACCTCCCCTGCATGAATTTTGCTGTGACCATTTCCAGTATTAATTTTTGTTTTGTCTGTGATCTTTTGGCTTCATTGTCTCACAGCAGCCTGATGGCTGAACAACTGGCTCCAAAAAGAAACCTTTGTCCTAATTCCAGAATGACATTGAGAAGGAGCTGTAGGATCCAAAAACTATTCCCCTCCAGGGCCTTCCTTTCAAGGTCATTGGTTTTCGTTGCCTTGAGGGTGCACAGTAAGAAGGTACTTATACAAGAATAATCTTAACAAAGAAAAAAACCTGAAAGCTGAATAAAACTAAGCAAAAAGGGTTTCCTGAATCTGACTAAATTTACACACAAACTGTAAAAAAATAAAAACTGAAAAGCGGAGAAAGACCTGTGCATGTCTTACATTCCCTTGTCGCTAATTTTTCATGTGCAAATACATTGGCTTAATTGATCTATCAATTGCTTGCTCTGCTGTTTGCATGGATGAGAACGCAAAGACCTTTATGATAATTAGTAGCTTACCTTTCAGTGGTAACAGCACCCATACCTAAGAATGTACATCAAGACAAGTCTGAATATCTGCTGTAACCAATTTTTGTGTACTTGCTTTAAATAGTTCATCATTTCCTTTGTTACTTTTCTCTGTACATGCAATTGGAGGTCAACATTAGGTTTTCAAGTTAAGAAGGAACCCCAAAGTTTGCAGATGGAATTGTGTTTTGGGAGAGTTTGTTTCATGGATGATTTTGTTTAGCCTTCCAGTCCACAGATAGATAGATACAAATAGTACTTAACAGTTAACTTCTGATTAGATTTAGGAATTGAAATCCATGTCCAAGATTTTCAACTAGTGCTTTTAGATTCAGAGTGATCATTGTGCCACTTCACTATTAGATAATAATTAATGGTTTGTAATTTGGCATTTATGTAATCCTTTCCATTTATAAATTAAAAGTGGCTTTCAAAACATTAGATTTCAGACAACGTTGACCAAATATAATAATTAGAGTCTACCTGTTTTACACAAGGAATTCAGAAACAAGAATACTTGGTATCTTGTTTCTCTGCAAACAAGGTCCATTGTAAGATCTGGGCTTAGGATCTGATAATGTTCATTGATCATTCAGACAAAACAAAACAAGCAATTAACCAGAAAATGCCATGAATCCACAAGATATGAGAGAAAATAAATCATTTTCAGATTCACAACTCAATAACATCATTGAAACAAAAATGAGATAAACCTTTTTTAATTTCAAAAATTGCATTGAATCCATTGCTTAATTCAGTTCAATAGGGACCGTTCAGGCTTTTATGGGTGGAGGTTCTGATCCTGACTTTTTGTATCCACAATTGAAATATTACTACCAACTTATTCAATTTCTATCTTAGATTTCTTTGATTGGGGTTTGTAGCTAAAGAACCTTAGAGCTTAGAAAATGTCATATCCAAGATTATTTTAGTACATCAAAGCTCAAAGAAAATAAAGCTTCCAATTCTTCTATTGTGAGATGGATCAGGACTTGTATTGTGGAGGTGTACAAAGCAAAATATCTTTTACCCCTATGGAAACATAGTACCACAGCAGCTGTGGTCTCACATTCCCACACAAAAATCACAGAGGAAGGAATTTACTTTGCTACTAACCTAACACCCCAAATTTTACCAACATTGAGGATTATTTGTTGTTTCCTTCTCATAAGAGTACTTGGGCAAATGAAGGACTCCAGCAGTGCTAAACTTGTGATGTAGACAATATATTTTAACAGAAATAAAACAGAACATATATTTGCATAACTTTTCTCTTTAGACTTCTGATTTCTCAGTGTTTTATTTGTAGTGAAGACTTAATGTAAAGCCACTGAATGAGAAAGAAACAGTTTTTGTTTTTAGAAAGTCTCCCAGAAAGGAAGCTCTGCTTACATACTTTAATTTAATAGAACATTGTGACTTTAGTATAGGAGTTATTATTTCTGTTTTTAAAAATCTGTGCTCCAAAGTTTTCTCTCTACCAATCAATTTACGCATGTATGTAGTAATCATCATGTCAAAATTCATAGACATGGTTCTTTTGAATTGTGCTTACATACATGCATTTTAGTTTGCAGATTTCAAGAAAAAAGCCTCCCATCTTTGTTGTTTACTGATCTAAGGGATTCAGGATTGCCTTCAGTGCTTTACAGGTAGGCAAAGCTTATCTATCTACCTAATGTTTGTTGGATTTGTTTCGTTACATGGGCAAGGCAAGAGAACCACTCCTGTCTCAGTTCCTTGTGGTTCTTCTTTACCACTAATATGTTAGAGCTGGATAAAGACCTCTCAGGTGGCTTATTGCATTAGTTCTTCAAGGAAAGAGAAGAGCCACATACTGAGGAGTTAGAGTAGCTGGATAAAAGGCAGGGTGCTTTTATGCATAGGGAAAGGTTTGTATATACAATGGTACGAGATCTGCTTGAGAATCAGGAGTTGGACTCTGTGACCCTTGTAGGCCCCTTCCAACTTAGGCTTTTGTATGATTCTAGGATCATATACACTTAGAAAGAAAATATCTGTCTTGTAGCTCAAGCTACAAGCTTGTATCCTCAGATAAACAGATATTTGAGAGGGAAATATAAAGATTTAGTGTGGATTATTTTTACGTTATTTTACACAGGTGTTTTGTTTTACTTGTAATCTAGAAACTTCACCTTAAAATTTGACACTTTCAGATTTTCCATATGAAAATCTAAAACTTTGTTCATAGTATTCAGACAGAGGTTTGTGTTGTTAGAAATTTTAAATATCATTTTATATTTAATGAACATCTGTATCTTTTAGGCAATGCAGTATCTTGTTTGTTTGTTTGTTTGTTTGTTTGTTAAAGAAGGAATGAGTTTATTCAGATTTAAACTGGCACTATAGAGTGATTTCAGGATTTGTGACAGTACTTAAAAGTTGTTTGCTGTATCTGGATTGAAGAGAAGTTGAATTTTCTGTTCTCTAGTTTACTTTCCAAATTGTAGACCCCTTGCCAGATCCCCACGCTGCCACTGTCTTCTGATCCTACATACTCAGCTCTCCTTATACAATTCTGTGTGCACACTAGATGTCATTCCACCCTGGAGACAGGATGTGGTCAGCAAGCACTCTCAGTGGTAAATTTTGAAAAGTGCTTCTGGATTCACAGGCATAGGGAAAGGACCACATGATATTGAAAATCAAGAGCATATGGCATATGTGCACCTAAATCATTAGTATATTTTAATCAACTTTTTTTTTTTTTTTTTTTTTTTTTTTTTTTTTTTTTTTTTCTTGAATGAGCATTTTAACTCTACATTGTAAAAGGCAAGGGAGACTAATGGAGACTATCCTGAAGAGTGATTAGACGGGTGATAAAATTTCTTTTATTTAGTTTCTAAGTAAATAGTATTTTAATCAATGCATCCACTAAGCAACAGTGAAATACCTTCTGAAAAATCTGCCAAAGTAGAAAGACAGTGAGAATTCTCAAGCCAACCTGGTGATGCATGTTGATGTTTTTTTTAACTATCCAATAAGATTGCTCAGATTAACAGGTCACTCAGACTTTTCCAGGCTCTCTTAGTACTGGTGGGACAGGCAAATGCACCAGATAGGCTTTTTAAGTAACTGCACAGATAAAGTCTGGACAGTTTTACTATATATGACTTGCCAGCTCAAGCAGAGAGACTGACAGTGTGGAAACAGCTTGTCAGAGCTCAGGTCATGGTTAAAAACTGCTAATGTTAATGCTGACAGCCTGTAAAGTCCCTGTTACCCATGATACCTTTAATCAAGTTATAAAGCACTCTGAAGGACTATATCTTTTTCTTCTTGCTCATTATTTTTTTTTTTCTGTTTCTGTCATTAGTGAAAATAGTTAACTAATTTTATGAAAATCTCTTCCTTTAATCTCTATATTCCAAGCTGAAGCCTGTCAGTGGTGCCTAGCACTGCAGTATCCAGCTTCTCTGTAAAGAGGAAGATATGCTTACAGATAACCAGGGACAGATATTGCCAGCACAACAGAGATCAGCCTGCTCCATGATACTTCCTGGATTTCATAAGAATGCTTTCTGATTTCACTGAGATTGCTACAAATGAGGTTATGAAGAGGGGCAGGCAGGGGATGAGCTTAGGTCATTGTTGCTACAGTTCTAGTGAGAAAGCACAAATTTGCAAGAACTGTATTATTATCATTATTATTTATTATTTTTGATGAGCTTCTTTTCACGCAAATTTCAAGAAGGTAGTTGTCCTCGGAGAACTGGGTATTGAGGGCAAATCTGTTATTTATTGTAGTTTCTCTTTACCATTGCATATGTTCTGTACGAAGTCCAGCACAGTCCCTGCAAAATAAAACTTCTTAAACTAAAGTGTCTTATTATTGTTTTAAGCTGGGATCAAGCCTTTGCTTTCTCCACCTAAAGCACACTCCATTACCACAGAGTAATCCCTTGCCATTAGAGAACTAATATGATCACTCTTGACATGAAGTGTTCTCACATGATCGTAATAGGGTTCAACAAGACAAGACAAAGTGCAAGGTGCTGCGCCTGTTCTGGGGCAATCCCAGACATCAGTATAGACTGGGAGAAGAACTCATGAAGAGAGCCCTGCAGAGAAGGACTTGAGCATTCTGGTGGATAAAAAGCTCAGCATGAGCTGTCAGGGTGTGTTTGCAGCCCAGAAGGCCAATTGCATCCTGGATGCAATTAAGAAGAGGAGTGGCCTGCAGGTCGAGGGAGGTGATTGTTGTACTCCTCTGCTCTGCCCTTGTGAGGCCCCACCCGGAGTGCTGCATCCAAGTCTGGGGCCCCAACACAAGAAGGATGTTGATCTGTTAGAGCAGAACCAGAGATGGGCCACAAAGATGATCAAGGGGCTGGAGCACCTCTCCTACCAAGAAAGGCTGAGAGAGCTGGGGCTGTTCAGCCTACAGAAGAGAAGGATCCAGGGTGACCTCATTGCAAACTTTAAGTACTTGAAGGGAACTTATGAAAAAGATGTGGAGCAACTCTTTGCTCCATCAGATGATGACAGGACAAGGGGGAATGGTTTTAAACTAAAAGAGGGGAGATTTAGATTAGAAGTTAGAAGGAAATTATTGACACAGAGGGTGGTGAGGCACTGGAACAGGTTGCCCAGAGAGGCTATGGATGCCCCATCCCTGGAGGTGTTCAAGACCAGGTTATATGAGGCCCTGATCCCTGCCTATGAGAGGGGGGTTGGAACTAGATGGTCATCAACGTCCCTTCCAACCTAAGCCATTCTATGATTCTATACATGAAATCTAAAAGCTGTATGTTAGAAAAATCTGTCACAAAGAACATTGGAAAAGATGAAGCCTGCTGACAGACTAGGCACAGATTTACAGGACTATTAAGCAAGCCTTTCCCTCCCCACCACCTCCCATAGTGCCCCCTGCTTTTCTATAGCAATGTTAGCATCATTGATTTTCAAGTGTGATAGCTTATCAACTGCTTTTCCTTTCTGCATAAGAGTTGTCAAGCTCTGGTAAGACAGTGGAAGAGTAGGATTAGTGAGGAGAAGATGGGGTGTTAGTCTGTCTGGGACTGTGCTGCTGGTAATCTCATATCTTTTGTCTGGGGCAGTTCCATGAAGGAAGGGACTCCAAGGGAAGTGGTGACCCAGAAGGATCTGGCTGTTCAGGAAGATGTTAAATAGGTGTTACAAGAGATGTTAATTTTATTGAGTTTTAACAGTTCAACTTGAACAGGAGTACTGTACCACAGTTAATATTAGTTGAGGGGAAATGCATTGATACATGACTGGTCCAGTTCAATGGAGTTCACAGGGTTTTGTAGGTATACCCCTCAGATCACATTAAAAGCTCTGACAATGTAGACTGGATGTAAATAGGGATCATTCAAAATTTGTTTTCTTGAGGAAAGACCTGGGAGCCTATTTTTTTTTTTTTTGTCCATTTGTTCTAGGATTTGAGAAGTTATTTTCAAATGCATTGAACATACTCTTAGTCAAGAAGAAAATTAAGAATTTAAGTAGTATTGTCAACAATGGAATAGTCACACAGAGAAAAAAAAATCAGGATACAAATGAGAATGAAGACAAATAAAATACAATAGAAATACATAGAATACAAATACAAATAGAATACAACAAAAATTAAAGAATCAGAACATGGATTTCAAATATGAGAATCCTGCCTGAAGATACAGTTATTTGTTCCTTTTTTTTTTTTTTTTTTTTTTCTCCAGCCAAGCCAAACTCAGTAGAGCAGTACTACAGAAATACAAAGCTCACAAAGTAATTGTTCTGTCAAAGACATCTCAGTATTAAATAACAGAATATATAAGAGCAAAGGTAGAATTTAGACCAATTAAATCTGAGCTGCTTTTTCCTGAAACAGAGCATACTAGGAAGAACACAGCTATTCCTTTGACAAGATCACAAAATTGCAGAATGGTTGAGATTGGAAGGGACCTCTACAGGTCATTTAGTTCAACCTCCTGTGCTCAAAGCAGCGTCAAATATCTGTGTCAACAACTGTGGAAAGAACCATAACAAAACTATTGGTTGTAGAGAGAAGGGTTAAAATATCATCAGATGGTATAACTACTTTAAAAAGCTCTTTGAAAACACGTTACATGGCCAACTGGTTCATTGGGATACATACATTTCAGGCCAAGGGAACTCAGTCCCCAAAATAACTTTCCTAAATTAGGATAATTTTGTCAGTAGTAGGTATCAATGGAAACAATCTTTAGTGCTTTGTCCTTGTTTTCCATTATAGGTAAGCATGAGACAAACTTGTGGTATAGAAAAAGGTGATAATGAAGTAATCACTTGTACATAACAAGTTAAATGCTAATTATTAGGACATCT